>NC_068938.1:7630019-7930019 GCF_016801865.2 Culex pipiens pallens
GCTGTTTTGCCTTTTGAAGGAGGGAAAATTGTTTCCACTTTTCCTTCGAGTCGTGGCTGGAGTCGAGCAGAAAGGGCTCAGAAATGCATTAGCATTAACATTTTCCCCCAGTACCCACGAAGAACAAAAGCTGCTGCCAGAGAGAGCTCCTCACTTGGCGAACGGAGATTTGCATGTGGAAACAATAAAAGCACACAAAAGTTATGATAATCGACTCGTTTCTCTCTCTCGAACTGCGGTCCCACTTCATCTTCCTTCTGGAAAGGAATAATAAGTGGTTCAGGGTGCCGGCAAATATTGGATAACTATCCGAAGAAGTGGTCTAGTCTTTTGGGGGGAAAAATCTGTATCCAAAGCTTTGTTACGTAAGAGAGACTGAGATGGAGACTTTCCTATTTGTTTCACCTTTTGCCCCCCCCCCCCGGAGAAGATTATGGCCACCTGAATAAATAATTCAAATTCTAGGGGTCATTTTGTTGCTAAACCGGTTATGGGTATCAAACTTTGATACCGTGATCTAATATTTAACATTCAAGCAATCAAACTTTGTAATCACCTGAGGGACACGAATGGAGAATATGAAAGTAATACCGAGAAGGATCGAGGATCACATGGGCAAAGTTAACTAATCAAGTTTGAAAAAATAGTCAACATTCTGAAGGCCGGATTCTCGAAAAGTACTGAAACTACTCTTGTTTTAACATTTCCCGTACAAAATGATCACTATTTTTTAAAATGATTTTCACTTCATTAGAGTTTAGTTTGCAAAATATTCCAATTTTAAAAAAATCGTTTTTTTCAAAATCATTGAAATTTAAAACATACGATATTTAAACAAATAAAGAGTAAATTGTAAAAATTTGAGCAATTTACAAAGTAACAAGGATTATGTTAAAAACAATTCCAAATTTTGCTTCGTTTGATATTTATATTGAAAATTATACAAACTTAAGAGTATTCGAAAGAAAACGGAATGTGTCAAAATTTTCGCATTCCACAAAAACATGTTTAAAATCGTCTGAAACCCATATTGCAAATTATAAATATTTGAGTATTCTTGAAAAATATGATTTTTGTTTAAATTTTTTTTGGTAAAGTGAACATGCATACAAAATTTTGCTTTGTTTGATACCCATATTGCAAATAGTACAATTTTTAGTATCTTATTAAATACGGTATTTTGTGAAATTTTTAGTAATAACATAAAAAAACTCTAATGAAGTGAAAATGCATATAAAATAAGGTTTTGTTTGATTCCCATTATGCAGATCATGAAAATTAGAGTATTTTTATCAAATACGATACTTTCAGAAAATTAAAGTATTTTACTTAAAAAATAATATAAAAGAGTGAAAATCTATAAAAAAAATTACTTAGTTTGATATCCATATTAAAAATAACTAAAAAATTAGTATCATGTGGAAACTTAAGTATTTACCAAAGAAACTCTATTGAAGTGAATAGGCATAAAAAATTCCGATTCGTTTGATTCCCATATTTTATTATTTTTATTTGAGTATTTTCAAAAAAAAAAAGATATTTTGTGAAATTTTTAGTATTTAACAAAAAAAAAGAAAATGGTACAATCTATTAAAATTTCGCTTCGTTCGATACCCATATAGCAAATAATAAAAAATATTAATTAAAAAAACGGTTTTTTCATAACATTTTAAGTATTTGCAAAAGAAACTCTAATAAAGTAAAAATGCATACAAAATAACGCTTTATTTGATTCCCATACTGCAAATTATGAAAATTTGACTATTTTCCTAATATACGATATTATGTGAGATTTAGGTATTTCACAATAAAAATAATAGGGGTTACATCCATACAAAATTTCGCTTCGTTTGATACCCATTGAACAAATTATAAAAAAACAACATAAGTATTTAAAAAAAAGGCATGAAAGAAAATTTCAATATTTACAAAAGAAACTCTAAAGAAGTGAAAAATTTAGGATTTTTCATAAAATAAGATATTTTGTGAAAATTTAAGTATTTCGCAAAAAAAAAATAAAATAAAAATAGAGGTAAAATCTATGTTAAAAATGGATACGTTTGAAACCCGTATATTGAATAATAAAAGAAACTTAGTATTTTAGAAAAATACGGTATTTTGAGAAAATTTTAGTATTCACAAATGAAACTTTATGATGTGAAGTGATTTCCATATTGTAAATTATAAAAAAATGAGTTTTTTTGCAAATATTTTTAAAAGTTTTTGTCCCTCGGCTTTGGCCCGAGGTGGGGGGGGGGGGGGGGGGGGGGGGGCAAAAAAATAAAGAAATATAAATATTAAAATAACCTGCCATAGTTTCAACATTTGCATGGAAAAAGTGTTTTAAAATGTATTTTACACTAGTTCAGTTGTTTTGCAATAAAAGTTTTAAAAAAATGTAAAATTTGTCGAAAACAAACAAATTAGCGAAAAAAAAACTTTAGCGATAGTAGACATAGAAAATTTTCAAAAATTCTAATGACTTTTAAATCAACCCAAACATGCTAAAAATGATTCTAAACGCAGGGGAATTCACTTTAAATTGATTTTAACTGATTGCACTTAAATTTTCGTAAAAATATTGAAGTTTTTTGATTTTTTTTTTATTTTGCCCCCTGATTTTTCGGGCCAACTTTGAAGGGGGGGGGGGACAAAAACTTTAAATAAAATTTGTACCAGCCTAAGATATTTTGTCAAATTTCAGTATTTTACAAAAAAAAATAAGAGCATGAAAATATAAACAACATTTCGCTTTGTTTGATACCCATATCGCAAATAATAAAAATTTAAGTATTTTGAAAATGATGTGAAAATTTTAGCATTTCCAAAAGAAACTCTAATGAAGTGGAAATGCATACAAAATTTCGCTTTGTTTCGATCGTTAAAATTTGAGTATTCCCAAAATGTACGGTATGTCGTTAGTTTTTTTATGAGTAATACTTTGAAACTTTACATATTATCAAAAAAAAAAGGTTAAGTGAAAGCATTGAAAATTTAACATTATATGGTCGGACTAATTCAATTTTAGAATTATGTTGAAAATGAGTTATCTTCCGTTGTCGTCGATAACATTATCGCAGATATAGTTATCAAAATTAAGATAACGTTTATCGTTATTATTATCGGCTGACGCTATTATCAATTAACAACCTTGATATTTTTACTGTCGGTTTAAATTTTTTTAGAAATTTTCAGCTGATTTTTTAAAGAATCCATTAACACAAGCAAGAAAGTTGATTTTTGTTCAAATTAGACAACACCCTCCTTATTAACACCACCCTAAAGTTTCAATTTTTTTGCAAAAAATGCACGGAAAAAATAATTTTCGAAATCATGAATTGTGTCAATGAATTTGAGAACCACGAAATAATATATTCACGTTTATATTGCAAATGCACCATAAAAATGAATAAATTCTTTCGAAGTTCTTAAATTCATTCTTAAATTCATTTTTCTGAGTGTTGAAATTCTCTATTTTCAAACTACGATATCTTTGGAACCGCCAGCCGTACAAAGTCGAGCTAAGACTCATTTAAAAAAGAATTAACAAGACCATTGTTCAAATTTTTAAAGTGTTTGTTGTGCAAATGAAATCCTTTTACTGAATTTTCACATCGAGATCATATTTAACATGATTTTTTTGACCTCACCGTTGTGCTAATAAGAATTTGTTTCCAATTATTTGAACAGAAGCGATGCACATTTGAAATATTTGCATTTTAGTAAAAAAAGTGATAAATTTTCAAAATTCTTAGGATAGCATAACACGTGAGAAAAAATCACGTGTTGCTTAGATGAAATCTCATAAAAAAAATCAATTTAAAACGAACAACATAAAAATATTCAAAATATTAATATTCATTTTTATCTGATATTGCCGGCATTTTAAGCACCGTGATTTTTCAACTAATCAAAAGTTAAATTTAAGAAACACATTCTTTTTAGTTTTTGCCTAAGTAATGAAAGTGTTTTTCATTATACCTCATTCATCTTACTTAGAGAGCTTTAAAGTAGATTTTTTTTTGTTTTTGGAAAATGCCTGTTTAATTTTGTCCATGTCAACGATTTAATTTAATAAGGAGGGAGACAAAACCACAAAAATTTGTATTGTAATAACATAAAGATAAACACAAATATTTAACTTCTATCCGTACCACTCTACTCTCCAAATCAGTAATTACCTACACAAAAACAAATCCACCAAGCTTATCTGACATATTCCGGTTCCAGCTCGATGACTGGCGCCGGATTTACACCCCAAATCAGTTGAACAATCTGTTACATCCACCATGACTGGTGGCCAGGGTTTTTGTGCAGTTTCACCCCTCGTTGCAAAGTGCTAATTTGCGTCTTATTGCAAATGTCCCAGCCCACAATTATTCGTGCGGGCACTTCCGGTCCGTTTGTCTCCTCGCCGGCGGAAATTTGAAATTGAATTTGCTAATTTATTCATAAATTCAATCACACGCACCGACGGCGACGTCCAGCTTGTGTCCAGACTGTTTTGGACGGCACAACATGTTTGTGTCCTTGCGCTGTTCCGATTTAGGAGAGGGGGTTGGTGGATTTCAATTGTGGACCTCGTGGACTGAAGGTTTTGCGAAAACACATGGCTATTTTCTGAAGGGAATCGCCCAATAGGATTGGACATTGATTTCTACATGGAAAATATGCGGAAATGTTAACCCTCATCCGACAATTTTATTAATTACTTGAAAAAAAAAAAAGGAATATTTATCTAAAAAAATTATTGTTGATATTTTTAAACTTAAATAATACAAAATTTTTTTGCAGCTGTCAAAGTTTGTTAACTCACCAAAAGTTGACAAAAAGTCTACCAAATTAGTCTTGAAGAATGGCTTTCACTCGACTATTTTTCCCATAACTTTCCCCTCACCCTCTATACAACCCCTCCCCTGGGGAAAGAATGAAAATCCGCAGACAACATTAACTTTGTTTGTGCTCGTCGTGCCTGGCAGAACAACAGCACTCTGTGAAAATGTGTGGCATGAATGGATGGCTGGCTGGATGCTGTAATAATATGCATATAAATTCAATGCGGACACACAACATTGTTCGGGGAGGGAATTTGCATTAAAGATGCCGCAGAGTCTGGACCAGAGCTGGGTGGGCTTTCTCGCGATGGGGGTTTGTTATGGATTCCCCTTTTTTTACTTGATTCAATTACTCAATCTTTTATTATGATGATGGTAATAAGTTTCGAAGATAACCTCACTGTGACTGGATATGGGTCATTCCAGGTCAACTGAGTACACTTTTGGACTCGACCTTCACCGATTTGGACCAAACTTGGAGGGAACGTTCATCTATCGATAGTTAACAGAAATCCTAAGTTTGGTGCTGATTGGACCATCCCTCTATTTTTGGCACCGCCCTATTTTTTGGCGATTTTCTAAAAAACTTTTTTTTCTTTTAATCATAACTTTGCAACTATTTGAGCAAAAGACTTTCTACAGGTTGCATTTTATAGAAAATTGTCCAAGGAATTCGATAAAAATAAAATTTCAACCCTTAAATGGCCACTAATACTAAAATTTTACGTTTTAAGTATAAAAATTCAGTTTTGACCAATTGCTTATATTTTTATTTGTTTTATTTTATCACCGTCGTGTTCCCCGGACAATTTTACATAATAATCAATGTAGACTTCAAACTAAAATGAACTATTGACGAGATACAGCGATTTTACTGAAAAAAGTTTGATTTTGCGCAGCACTCGGAAGTTCATGGTGTACTTTTCAACAAACAGGAATGAATCTCGCATAATTCGGGTTTTATATGTGAGAAACTAATTTCGGATTTGAATTCATTGGACAGAGTGCAGTGCAAAATCAAACTTTTTTCAGTAAAATCACTGTATCTCGCCAATAGTTCATTTTAGTTTGAAGTCTACATTGATTATTATGTAAAATTGTCCGGGGAATACGATGGTGATAAAATAAAACAAATAAAAATATAAGGAATTGGTCAAAACTGAATTTTTATACTTAAAACGTTAAAATATAATATAAGTGGGCATTTAAGGATTAAAATTTTATTTTTATCGAATTCCTTGGACAATTTTCTATAAAATGCAACCTGTAGAAAGTATTTTGCTCAAATAGTTGCAATGTTATCATTAAAAGAAAAAAAAGTTTTTTAGAAAATCGCCAAAAAAGAGGGCGGTGCCAAAAATAGAGGGGTGGTCCAATCAACACCAAACTTGGGATTTCTGTTAACTATCGATAGATGAACGTTCCCTCCAAGTTTGGTCCAAGTCGGTGGAGGTCGAGTCCAAAAGTGTACTCAGTTGACCTGGAATCACCCATATACAACAGTGAAAACTGTTTTTGATGCGAAGCGGAATTTTGCATTCTTTTTCACTTTAATAGTTTTTTTTTAATTTTAAAATTTTAAAATTTTCACAAATAACCGTATTTTTTGAAAATACTCAAATTTTCAAAATATGCCATATGAGTATCGAACGTCGCAAAATTTTGTATGATATGAAGCATACAACAATTTGAATGTATGTATGAAACATGCAAAATTTTGTTTCGTGTAATTGAGTATTTTTGAAAAATACGGTATTTTTTGATTTTTTTCATATTTTTCAAAAAAAATCTTGAAAGAAGTGAAAAAGCATACAAAATTTTACTTCGTTTGATACCCATATTGAAAATTATGAAAATTTAAGTACTTTCGAAAAAAAAAATACGGTATTTCGTGATTTTTTTTTTGTTTTTTTTTCAAAAATAAAAAATACGAAATTTTGCTTCGTTTGATACTCATGTTGCCAATTTTGAAAATTTTAGCATTTTCTACGGTAATACGATTATTTGCAGTGTAATTTTACCTCAATTTAGACTGAAAAAGTGACATTACACCAGAAAAGTGGTAAAATTACACATTTCCAGAGGTAAAATTACACCTTTTTTCTGACATAAAAGATGTACCCCTTTCCAGATGTAATATTACCATGATTTTTTTTTCTGTGTAAATAACAAGTTGAATACTTGGTAATCGATAAGAATTTTAAAGCATTACGATTTTTACTCGGCATACATCAGCTTTCATTTGGCTTATTATGGAATTTTTTTTTAAAGACTGGGTATTTTATATACGTATATTTAAGATTTTGAATTTGTAAAAAAATGATAGAAAATTATTTTTCATCGAATTAAGACAGCTGTTGATGCAATTTTTTGCATAACGTTTTGATTAACTTTGTAAAATCCGGAACAGAACAAAACAATTAGTTCACTGATTTCCAAATTTATTGCTCTAAAATCTACTGTGGCTATTCAAAATTTAGTGTCGAGTTTCCCCATTTGGCGGTAGTAACTCAATGATAATTTTTATAATTTGTTTTAAATAAAACATGAAATTGAAAACCTATCTTAAATTACTGACCGGTATTATTTTATTTGTTTTTGCTTCTTATTTTTTATTACATATTCGAAGAAATTTTTGAGGCTTTTGTAGTCACGTCATTAAAAAAATTATGAAAGAAATATATTTATAAAAGACATATTCAATTTGAACCACAATATACTTTAAATTGTGGTTAGTCAAAAATTCAAAGCACAACACTGATAAAAACAATGTTATTTTCTTAAGCTATATTAAAACTGCTGTCCTTGTTTCTATTGAACTTTAGATTATCACCAGTTAATATTGTTGAGCTGATTCTATGATTTTTAGCTTGAAAACATAACCAATATAATGAAAACATAGAATTTATGACTGTATCCAAAATTTCCTGGGACTCCAAAAATATTTTTCCCGTTTCCCGGGAAATACAAAACCCGGGAAAATTGGACGCCCTAGTAATTTGTGAAAAAAAGCATTATGCAAAAAAAACTCTAATAAATTAATAAAACATACACAATTTTAAGTCATTTGATGTACTGCAAATTTTAGAAATTTTGGAACAAATACGTTAATTTGTAACTGTTAACGCCCAGTTAACCAAATTTGACGATTAGTAGAGAAACTTTCAGACAACACTGTAGATTATGTAATCCAACACACACACAATCTCAGTAGCCCTTCGTGTACCTTTATGTTCAATGTTTGTAGTCGTTTGAGAACACGAAGTGGTTTGTCTTTTGTAAAGTTTGTAGACTTCCCGGTCGCATTTAACTTGACCAGCTAGAACTAGACTAGAATTTCACCCACAGAACACTTCTGACCAGATGGTCGACCGGGACAGTCACCCCTCCTCAGGGGCCAGTTAAGTAGACACAATAAACCGTTGTTCAATCCCTGATTTTGTACCCTTTTGTGCAATAAAATTGTCCCCAAGTAGATCGCGTTTCACTCACCGGATCATTAAGTTCTCCCCCCGACACACAGGACCACATCCGCTACGATGTGCGTCAACATTTTGGTCCGATCGAACCGGATTGTGTGTCGGGAACCGCGAAGAGCAGACAAATCCGCCGGTTAAAAAGTCCGCGATGGCGCCGCGTATCAAGTTCTGTTCAAGTGAAAATGGCCCAAGCGCCATTCCGTCGCTGTCCATCAGTGCTCGTTCAAACGCAGAAGTTCCGTCCACTTCTCACCTGCAATCATGAAAAATCGGTGAAGCATAAACTGCAGTGCATTTTCATGAAAACGTTCCATGCAAAATCGTGGCGCCGATCCAAAAATGCCTCTCGCTAAGTCCGTCGGAAGGATTCGCCATCTTCCGACTCTGCAGTGTATTCCGTCCACAAGATCCGCCATCCTGTCCTGACGACCACGTAGCACGATTCCGCCATCGTGATACGACCACTAGAAGGATCACTCCACCGTGAACTTGACCGCGAAACCGTCCAAACCGTTGAAAAAACTCCGAACAAACCGAAACAAAAGTGTACAAAACCGTAGAAGTGAAAAACAAAACAAAACGAGAACTGTCAGTGCGCTACAACTTTTCCAAAACCGTGTAAAGAAGGTGTGCCAGTTTTCCCGTCTGTAGAGCCTACGCAAAGGTCTGCAGAAAGACTCGTCACGAAAATGGAAAGAAAATTCGCGGAAAAATAGTGATGGCGCGAACGCCATTTTGTGAAGTCGAAAATGGCGTCGCATGTGAACAAAATGTCGGTCAAACGTTGATCGGCACACGAAAGTTCCGCGCGAACAAAACGAACCCATGACCCCATCTCTGCAGTGAAAGTGAAAGGTCTGCGCTAGACCCATGCAGCAAACAGTGTTTTCGGAAAACCACCCTACCTCGCTTTCCGCGGTTTGACAAACCTTGCGTTCGAAATGAGCAAAGTGAGACGTGAGAGATTGTGAGATTCTCACAGTGAGAAGAAAAAGGTAAACATACCCCGTCGGTTCGAGAGGGCAAGTTCTGTGGAAGTTCAACTCGGTTCCGCGGCAGGGTTATGGATCGATCGGTCGTGGATGCCCTAAACGAAGTGGCCACGGTCTCGGAGTGGTTAGATGAAGCCACATGGCCGATCACGCGAACACAGTGCTTATGGAGTGAATTCTGACCGACCAGTGGAGAAGAAAGTGCTTGTGGAAAAAGGTAATCCGTCGATGCACACCAAGTGCACACACATCCGCACGTAGCTGACCACAACTGTGCGCTGCAGTTGCTAGTCAGCAGAACATCACAGCGGTGTCGCAAGGGCGCCCTTCGAGTGATCGTCGCGCACTTTTCTTCGCTGCAAACCGTTGCAGTCTTCGATTGGCGATCATCAATTTGTCGTCGGGTGATTCAGCACGCAATACGCTGACAGCAGGATCCAGCTTTAAGGCCTGAGGGGCGGCGCGTTCGTGGTCGGACGGGCCAGAACAGCCCCCCACCACCATCCTGAGATAAGTATTTTTCAATTATGCAGTTTGACCAGTGATTTAGTCGCTTCAAACCCTCAGGATCGGTGTGCTGGACTGCTCAACATCTTCACACAAAGTGCAATCACCACGAATTGCACAAACGCATCGCAGCCATCCTAGACTGCCAACGCCAACAGCTTTGGTCGGCCAGCCGGTCGACAACCAACACACTGGGCAGTGCCACGAGCTGCCATCTCGCACCTCGCAGTCGAACGGACTGGAGGTCACCACACTCTCCGCAGTCGGACGGACTGCCGGAGACCTTTCACGACGGAGAAGCAACCCTGCCATCGGACGCGGCGAGCGTTCCCCGAAGAAGAAGAGGCTCCCTCGGAACGCCGAGCGCGAGCATCCCGGTTTCCTGCGCAAGTTAGGCCAGCGCGACGAAGCGCTGGAATCAAGCCGGTTAGCGGCGGGTAGAACTGATCTACCGCGTCGTTCAACCTCCCCCATCGACGTCACCAACCCACGGTCTGTTCGCCAAGAGCAGAATCTCCTCCAACACCAAGTTGAAATCCCGGCTATGCTGCCGTGCACAGCAGCATCGGTCCGGCCGTCTTCGGCCACCTTCCTCTCTGGGCTCGCGGAGAAGGATTGAAGTTCACGAGCAAAGGCGTGACGTCATCGCACACGGGGACACCTGGTCCCACACTCCGGCCACACCATGGTGGCACTTTCCAAGGCCTCAACGGAGGCAACCAACGGCCACACAGCTGGCACTCAAGCCCTCACTGGAGGCACCAATGTCCACACCTGGTGGAACCCAAGTCGGCCACAACGGTGGCATCCCACGTTGAAGCGCGGACGGCGCAGCAGATCATGGCGGGCGGCACCAAGGCCCGGGCACTCTTCAGGGGCGGCACCCAAGCCGCAAACCACCACACCACGGTCACGAAGCTGCATAACCGGTGCAGCAAACGGCGGGCGGCGCGCAAGCTGAGCCGCAGAAGCAACATACAGTCCACACACACAAGGGCAGCACAGTCGCTGCACTCTCAAGTGGCGCCACAGCCACGACGAGCAGCAAGAGGCCGCACTCCTACGACCCACGATGGGCGGCGCACGAGCCGCTGATACCAGCTCACACGAGCAACGACGGCCACGGTGACACGATCGTCGCATCACCGCAACACGGCGGTCCACGAGCGGCGCGCAAGCCGCACAACCTACCACGGTTTCCCCTACGTTAGGGCGGTGCAACAAGGCACCGAGTCAGCACATCAGCTCACCAAATGCTGATAGCAGAGTTCCAGCAGCGAGGCATTTGGGGGTGGCGCGTTCGTGGTCGGACGGGCCAGAACAGTTACCCCGCCACTTCCCCAAGTTAAGTACCTGTTAATTAATCTTTCAAACAGAAGCTGAGTCACATCAATTAACAGGTCCTGCTGGAACATCCCTGGAATGCCAACCACTGGCAACGAACTCGGTCGAAGGATTCGGCCAACCTGACGTCATCAACGAGAACATGAAGAACTCACTAACCTCAAAGCGACTTGCGGCGGTCTAGAATGCTGCAAGATCGTCCCGCAGACGGTTGCTAGAGTAGACGTACTCTGGTCGACCGTCTCAAGCAGAGCTCCAAGCATCGTGACGTCAGCGATGGAATCCACACCAAGTCCGTTCAACCAGGAGCGGAACCGGTGGCAACGCGACCACCAACAACATCATCATCTTCGACCGCGCCAACTAAGCGTCGAAGTTTCAACGGTCGCACCATCACAGCGTGGTGGCGACATCCAACGTCCGCGCCAGCGCAAGGCGCGCAGCATCTCCAGCAAGTGAGCGAAGCGATCGCTCTTGCCAGACTCTACGGCAATCGAGGACACAGCAACGAAGCACGAGGAGTGGCGCGTTCGTGGTCGGACGGGCCAGAACTGCCGCTCCACCACCGCACCAAGTTAAGTAGCCACATGTTTAATCCGGTCAAACGGAAGTTAAGCGCTATTCACTCACAGGTTGCTGTCATCCTTCGATTCGGCCCATCGTCAACAACAAGCAGCAGAACATTGCCGGCGTGAACCCAGTCAACAGCCCAACGCAATCAACATAATACCAGACGAAGAAATTTAAAAGAAACTGTGATAGTAGTTTAAGTAGAGCAGGGCTGTTAGGACTTAATTTTGTTGAAAGCCTTCGGCCTTTCAAGGCGGGCGGTATGTTAACGCCCAGTTAACCAAATTTGACGATTAGTAGAGAAACTTTCAGACAACACTGTAGATTATGTAATCCAACACACACACAATCTCAGTAGCCCTTCGTGTACCTTTATGTTCAATGTTTGTAGTCGTTTGAGAACACGAAGTGGTTTGTCTTTTGTAAAGTTTGTAGACTTCCCGGTCGCATTTAACTTGACCAGCTAGAACTAGACTAGAATTTCACCCACAGAACACTTCTGACCAGATGGTCGACCGGGACAGTCACCCCTCCTCAGGGGCCAGTTAAGTAGACACAATAAACCGTTGTTCAATCCCTGATTTTGTACCCTTTTGTGCAATAAAATTGTCCCCAAGTAGATCGCGTTTCACTCACCGGATCATTAAGTTCTCCCCCCGACACACAGGACCACATCCGCTACGATGTGCGTTAACAGTAACAATTATAGTATTTTCAAAAAAAAATCTCTTAAAAATATAAAAAAGCATGCAAGAGTTCAATTCGTGCCAGGAGCGTTTGGTACGGTACGTCCACGCATCCTTCCTCCCCTGTAGATTCTGTGAAATGTGATCCGTTTTCAGATTCCTCTCTGCGGTAAACACAACGCAGTAGGGCTGGCCGCTTTAATTTTTGTAATACATTTTCGGGTGTTCTCGATTGTACTGCAATTATTAATAATGACAAGAAAAGTGCTTGGGGCGTAATCTAATCACACGACTTTCCAGCATGCTTTCATCGGACTGGCTGCGGTTGTGTTAGATTAGATTAGATTAGATTAGATTAGATTAGATTAGATTAGATTAGATTAGATTAGATTAGATTAGATTAGATTAGATTAGATTAGATTAGATTAGATTAGATTAGATTAGATTAGATTAGATTAGATTAGATTAGATTAGATTAGATTAGATTAGATTAGATTAGATTAGATTAGATTAGATTAGATTAGATTAGATTAGATTAGATTAGATTAGATTAGATTAGATTAGATTAGATTAGATTAGATTAGATTAGATTAGATTAGATTAGATTAGATTAGATTAGATTAGATTAGATTAGATGCAAGAGTTCAATTCGTGCCAATGTTGCGAATTATGAAAATACGAGTATTTTCGAAAATTTACGGTATTTTTTGAAAATTTTAGTAGTTTACAAAAAAATACTTTAATGAAGTGAAGAAAACATACAAAATTTCGCTTCGTTTAATATTGAAATCTTTGAAAATTTGAGTATTTTCGAAAAAATATGGTATTTTGTGAACAATTTGAAACTTTGAAATTTACTACAATTTCTAAAGTTATATTCTTAATGAAAGAATTGAAAAAATTTAATATTGTTTGGGTTGAATCAATCGACTTTAGAAGATTTGAAAATGAGTTATTATCGGCGATAAGATTATTGCCGACACAATTATTAAAATAACGATAACAATAACGATAGATTATCGTTATTGTCCTGACAATAACGATAACCATTATTGATTAATACTCTTGTTGGCAACTTAAAATTTGATAGGTTATAACAGTGACACACTCATTTTTTTGGAATCATACCAAATAGACTTGAGATTTAATTTTATAAATTGTAAAAAACTAATAAACTCCAGTAATCTCCTACCACAAATCGCTTTCCACGTAAATCGCAAAATTCGTCGCCACAAAAAAGAGAGCAAACTTTCCTGTTCGAGTTATTATCCAAAAAGCCACCAAATGGCACCGTTTTCCGCAGTAAAACCACCGTCAAGACGTCGCCCTTGGCGTGGTCACTCAAACCCACCCCAAAACCGAGGTGTGACTTCTGTCCTTTCTCTAAGAAAAAAGGAATCAAAAATGAAATACTTTTCGCAAAACCATCACCAGACACGTCCCCGCCATATCGATTTCCCTACACTCCCCTAAACACACACAAATCCAAGTAGGCAGTCTGACTTCCACTCTTCTAGCTCGAAAGAAAAGGTGGAAAAACTTGTGAAAATCGCGCCTTCTTCGACCTCGCGGGTATTAGCAGGGGGCGCGCGCGAAAAAAGCACTTTTGCAAACAAAAACCACAATACCAGTGTTGTGTAGTGAGTAAAGTTTGTTTGTTGGTCGAATTGGGGCCTGGAACTTTTCATATTTTATTTTTTGTTCGGGCAAATATTTTTTATGAATGGGGTAATTCTCCGCCAACTCACACAGCAGTTGCCCCGACCCCTCTTCGATTTGCGTGAAACTTTGTCCTAAGGGGTAACTTTTGTCCCTGATCACGAATCCGAGGTCCGTTTTTTGATATCTCGTGACGGAGGGGCGGTACGACCCCTTCCATTTTTGAACATGCGAAAAAAGAGGTGTTTTTCAAAAATTTGCAGCCTGAAACGGTGATGAGATAGAAATCTGGTGTCAAAGGGACTTTTATGTAAAATTAGACGCCCAATTTGATGGCGTACTCAGAATTCCGAAAAAACGTATTTTTCATCGAAAAAAACACTAAAAAAGTTTTAAAAATTCTCCCATTTTCCGTTACTCGACTGTAAAAAATTTTGGAACATGTCATTTTATGGGAAATTTAATGTACTTTTCGAATCTACATTGTCCCAGAAGGGTCATTTTTTCATTTAGAACAAAATTTTTCATTTTAAAATTTCGTGTTTTTTCTAACTTTGCAGGGTTATTTTTTAGAGTGTAACAATGTTCTACAAAGTTGTAGAGCAGACAATTACAAAAATTTTGATATATAGACATAAGGGGTTTGCTTATAAACATCACGAGTTATCGCGATTTTACGAAAAAAAGTTTTGAAAAAGTTGGTCGTCATCGATCATGGCCGTTCATGGTCACTCGCGACAGACACGGACGACGAAACAAAGAGAAACGCAAAAAGTAACTTTTTCAAAACTTTTTTTCGTAAAATCGCGATAACTTGTGATGTTTATAAGCAAACCCCTTATGTCTGTATATCAAAATTTTTGTAATTGTCTGCTCTACAACTTTGTAGAACATTGTTACACTCTAAAAAATAACCCTGCAAAGTTAGAAAAAACACGAAATTTTAAAATGAAAAATTTTGTTCTAAATGAAAAAATGACCCTTCTGGGACAATGTAGATTCGAAAAGTACATTAAATTTCCCATAAAATGACATGTTCCAAAATTTTTTACAGTCGAGTAACGGAAAATGGGAGAATTTTTAAAACTTTTTTAGTGTTTTTTTCGATGAAAAATACGTTTTTTCGGAATTCTGAGTACGCCATCAAATCGGGCGTCTAATTTTACATAAAAGTCCCTTTGACACCAGATTTCTATCTCATCACCGTTTCAGGCTGCAAATTTTTGAAAAACACCTCTTTTTTCGCATGTTCAAAAATGGAAGGGGTCGTACTGCCCCTCCGTCACGAGATATCAAAAAACGGACCTCGGATTCGTGATCAGGGACAAAAGTTACCCCTTAGGACAAAGTTTCACGCAAATCGAAGAGGGGTCGGGGCAACTTTTCCCGATTTCGTGTGAGTTGGTAGAGAATTACCCAATGCTCTTTCGCGACGAGGGTGACTCCAAACGTTATCAGAGCGTAACGAAAAAAAAAAAAATGAAAAACGAATAATAATGCCCCACCAACTAAATGGCAGCGATTGCAGAAAAAAAAACTCCGTCACTTTGGGAAATTGGTGGCGCTTGATCTGGCTCTTTTGCTCTCGCGGTCGTGGGTGGTGGAAAAAGGGACGCGGTATCTAACGTCGTAATTTTCTGCATATTTAAACAAATTGGAATTACGCGATATGACGTCCCGCGCAAGCGTCCCTTGTTTACCTCCGAGTTCGGTGCCTAACTTTTGCTTTTCCCGGGGTTGGAAAAGTTCGTCCCGCGAGAGTGCACGCACGGAAAATTGTTTCGCGGAAAACCGGAGAAGTGCAGGAATTTCCTCCACGGGGAAAAACTTTCGCGAAAGACATGCTTACTCTGGAATCGCTAGCGATTTGCGAACTTTGTGGTTGCGCGATTCCAGGAGAGCTGCAGAACTTTGGTGTAAACTTGCGAAAAGGGCTTTAATTTGTATATATTTAAATTTAATGGAAATTTAAAATCAATAAACAATTCACTTCCTACCTTCCCCAAACCAGAATCTAATTTAATTTGTCAATAAAGACAAACACAAAAGGCAACAACCTTCTCCAATTACAGCCAACATTGTTTGAAGTCAGCGCAAAGGTAACAAAGCATAAATTAAATTTTAATGTTTACTCCCTGAGGAGGTTCTCCCGGTTAAGGGGTGGTACGTCAATCAATGTTGGCATTCACCGTGCACAATATGTTTGTCTATCTGCCTGCGGCATTTACCGAGCCTATTTTCCCCCTTTCATTTTGGCAGTAAGAGGAGTGATCACACCCCCCAAAAAAGTCACAAAATCGATGTTGTTGTCAATGTGTGTTTGTGCGCACGTGGGCGGATCACGTTTCCTCAGCACTTTAATTGGCCTACTATGATGGGTGAGCGAAATTAGCGACAGCAGTGGAGAAGAGTTTGTAAACTATAACGAACGTCAATAAGGCATCAAATGTCGTGACATTTTGGCGGGGAAAAAATTAAGGGTGCGTGTGAACACGATTCGCAATAAATTTGGTTTCATTAGTCGTCATAAGAAGATCGTTTAACTAGTTTGGGTAATAATTCACGCAAAACTGGTTTATGTTAACTAAACTGTATCATTTTTTTTATTTATCTTGGAAAGGAATTGCTGTCTTTCAGGTTACTTTTATCTGATTTCAATTTCCTGTTCAGTCATTTGTTTTATATGTAACTATTTTGTCAAATGAGAAATCTCTACCAAAACCGGAAATGGATTTTATTTGTATTTTTTTGCTTTGGCTCAAACTTTGTGCAGGCCTTTCCTATGAAAGAAGCTATTTTGTGTCATTGGTTCACCCATACAAGTCTCTATACAATTTTGGCTGCTGTCCATACAAAAATGGTACGTAAATATTCAAACAGCTGTAACATTTGAGTGAATTTTTTGACCAATTTGGTGTCTTCGGCAAAGTTGTAGGTATTGTTGAGGACTATCGTAAAAAATAGGTACACGGAAAAAATTGCAGATTTTTTCATCAACTTTTTTTTTTACAAAAACTCAATTTCCTAAAATACGTATTTTTTGATTTTTGAGATTTTTTATATGTTTTAGTGGACAAAAATCCGCAACTTTTGAGCTATAGAGAAACATGGATTTATAATCTTTTGAAAAATAATGATTTTTGGAATAAATCGAAATTCCACGCAAAAAAAATGTTAAATTGAATTTGCAATCGAAAAGAGCTTTACAGATTTTTTTGATAAAGAGCTCAGTTTTCAAGATATAGCCACCGAAAGTTTGATTTTAGCGAAGTGTTTGCAGTTTTCTTATATTTAAAAAAGTGACCATGAGTGACCATTTCTAAAAATATTTTTTTTTAAAGAAAATTTACTATAAAATTGTCTAAGAGACATTGAAGATTGGACCTCCGGTTGCTGAGATACAGCGGCTTAAGAATTAGAAACAGGAAAATTGAAGTTTTTGAAGCCTCACCCAAACAGCCCATCATTTTCTAATGTCGATATCTCAGCACTAATGGTCCGATTTTCAATATTAAAACATGAAACATTCGTGAAATTTTCCGATCTATCTGAAATTTTTTTAAATTTTTTTAAATCAAGACTTTAATTTTAATTTTCAATTCGGTTTTATTTGTGAATAATCCAAGTTACAATGAGTTCATTTAGGTATATTACAGAGTTTTGGTGTTCCTTTTAGCTGTGTTTTGCATCGTAGTTAAAACGAAAAATTATTACTTAAAACTATGGAATAGATAAGTGTAGGAAAAAGTTTTCAAAAAACTTACAGAATATATCAAGACTTACATTTTAAAAAAGGGCCAAACATTAAATATTACGCACATTTGAAATGCTACTCTTGATTTAAAAAATTTCTAAATATTTTTTTGAAAAGATCGGAAAATTTCACGAATGTTTCATGTTTTAACATTGAAAATTGGACCATTAGTTGCTGAGATATCGACATTAGAAAATGATGGGCTGTTTGGGTGAGACTTCGAAAACATCAATGTTCCTGTTTCTTATTCATTAAGCTGCTATATCTCAGCATCCGGAGGTCCAATCTTCAATGTCTCTTAGACAATTTTATAGGAAATTGCCTGAACTAAAAAAAAAATAGTTTCAGAAATGGTCACTCATGGTCACTATTTTGAAAAATCAGAAAACTGCAAATATTTCGCTAACATCAAACTTTCGGTGGCTATGTCTTGAAAACAGAGCCTTTTATCAAAATAACTGTTAAGTACTTTTCGGTTGGAAATTCAATTCTACATTTAAAAATTTCGTCAAATTGTTTTTGCATGAAATTTCGATTTTTTCCAAAAATCACTATTTTTTCAAAAGTTCATAACTCGGCGGCAGATTTTTTGACCATTTTTCTCTATAGCTAAAAAGTTGCGGATTTTTGTCCACTAAAACATATCAAAAAATTTCGAAAATCAAAAATACGTATTTTGGGAAATTGAGTTTTAGAGAAAAATAAGTTGATTGAAAAATCTGCATTTTTTTTACCGTGTACCTATTTTTTCTCAATAGTCCTCAACAATACCTACAACTTTGCCGAAGACACCAAATTGATCAGAAAATTCATTCAAAAGTTACAGCTGACAGCAGCCAAAATTGTATGGCGACTTGTATGGGTGAACCAATGACACAAAAAAGCTTATTTGGTCATAGGGAAGGCCCCCACAAAGTTTGAGCCAAATCAAAAAATACAAAAAATAAAAATGGTCGAAATCGGCCGATTTCGTAGAGAGTTGCTCAAATGTTTTATTACACATTTTTGTTACCCAATATTGTTTGACATTCCTGGACTTTTTTTAACCAAATCAACGCTTTTTAACAAAAAAAAGTCCTACATCCATAACAAATAAAATAAAATAAAATAAATACAAATTGTCCATAGGACAATTCTGTAGAATTTCGTAAATCGGCTTTTGATTGTTTTTTTTATTTATATTACTTTTTGACCATCAATTCCTCATGTCTAAATAAGCAATTTTGCATCATAAGTTTCTTTATACAAGTTTCCATTCAAATTTGGGGGCTGTCCATACAAAATGCTATAAAAACATTCAAAAATCTTTATCTCGAGAACGGATATTGTAGGAATAAAAATTTAGTTATAATCTAAAAAAAAAATACTTATTTAAAAAAAACATAACAATTAGGACCAAAGAATTTGGTTGAAGCCCTTTGCAAATGTAAGTCGTAATGAACTTATAAAAACTATTTTTTGATTATTTTTATTCTTTGCAAGTGTTTAATCTCCGCAACCAACAATGCTCAACAATGCTCTGCTAAACAAATATTTTTTCAGCAATTGGAATATCTTTCAAATAAAGACAAGGATAGACACAATTTCTTTAAATTAAAAAAAAAAAACAATTTTGTTTAATAACTTTTAAAATAGGTTCAAACTCTAAAAATTATGTGCTTAATTAAAAGTACTTTTCGAATTAGAATTCAATTTCAAATCTGTCAATGATTTTTGTTGTGTGCATTTCTAATACATTCCAAAAAGCACTTTTTTAACGGTTCATAGCATGGCCAAAACATTATTTTTGTCCATATTCAAGCCTCAAAACCAAAAACACAACCCTACCCCACGTCTCCCTGACAGATATCCCTGGCCGAAAAGGCACTCTTCAACTTCAACTCGTGGGGGGAGATGCACACACAGAAATAAACAACAACACCGCACACTGCGATCATGTACCGAAAAGGAAAACATTGTTCCGCAAAACTCCACGGATGAGCTGGATTTCCCCCGAATGGCAGCAAGCCATGGCCTACTCTTCGGGGTTGGTCGAGTTTTTCCAACCCCACCCCACTCACTGCCAAGTTGAAACAAATGTAATGGATAGCGGTCATCCGTTTGTTTATGGCCGAAATTGGACGCTAGGGTAGGTGGCCCTTTCCTCGATTTGTGTTGCGCGAGTGTTTGTGAATTGTTAGATGTTTACCCAATTTGTACGCGTGGGCGTTTTCGTCTTTGATCTTCAATCTCCGTTTTATCACACCCAGCTGAAAGCAGATGAAACTTGGTTCTTTGCTAAAGTATTCCGTGCAACGAAGCTCCCCACTGACAGGACGTGCATCCTTTTCTGCGAAAGTTTATTTTTAGCACGTCGTCCTCTTACTTCGAAGGACTCTGCGCGGATGATGCTTTCATCAGCCGACGAACCCCGATGGCCCCCGGCGGCACATTTCGTGTACCGAGTACGTGACGTACACCTAAAGATGTAAATTTTCGCTGCAGATGTACGGATTTTCATTTTTTCCTGCTTCTTTTTCTGCCTCATTTGAAATCAATGAATGGGCCAGATCGGCTTTTGATGAAAAGTTGCTTGTTTTTTTTTTTCGTCGCAGTGCTGCCACCACGAAGGTCCTGTTCGCTTTTATGAGGGAAAAGTTTTCTCTTTTTTTATTTTGCTTATTGGCCTCATTTGGAGTGGCAGGTTCTGTGAGCAGAGTTTTTTTTTGCTGTTTTGTTCTGGCCTGATTATATGTCACAGGACGGCCAGCATCCAAGAATCAGCAGCAGAATCAGGGGCAGCGTTGATGGTGATGTTATGTTTGTAGAATGGTGCTGACATTTACCGAGCCATTCAGTGGTTTATGGAAAGGTCAGTCGCTGAGCTTGATTGTTGAGATAGTGAGGTTGATGTTGTGCTAAGAAATTAATGTATTTCTCTCTCGTTGGTGTGCTTATCACTTACAAAAGATGAAAAATACCTTGGTTAATTAGTCTTGCAAATTTCATCGTTTTAATTCTTCAACTGAACTATCAATACTGTCAGTGGATATAATGAACCTAAAAAGTGATATTTAGCCAAAATATTGTTTTGTTTTTCAACTTCTTCTCTACCAAAACCGGAAATGGATTTTATTTGTATTTTTTTTTATTTGGCTCAAACTTTGTGAGGGCCTTCCCTATGACCAAAGAAACCATTTTGTATCATTGTTTCACCCATACAAGTCTCCATAAAATTTTGGCAGCTGTCCGTACAAAAATGGTACGTAATTATTCGAAATTGTGTAACGTTTGAAGGAATTTTCTGATCAATTTGGTGTCTTCGGCAAAGTTTTAGGTATTGATGAAGAATTTTTAGAAAAATAGGTAAAAAAATGTGACAATTTTTGATAAAATTTTGTCTTGCTAATGTTCTATGTCCAATAATTGGTATTTTTTTATTTTCGAGATTTTTTTATATGTTTTAGGAGACAGAAACTTTCAACTTTTAAGCCATGGAGAAATATGGTCAAAAATTCTACGCCGAGTTATGAATTTTTGAAAAAATAGTGATTTTTGGAAAAAATAAATAAATTTAATACATAACATTATTATGACCTCATTTTTTTTAAAGTAAATTTGAACTTGCAATTGAAATGTACTTAACAGATTTTTGAAAAATGTCGTTTTCAAGATATAGCCACCGAAATTATGATTTCATTGAAATATTTGCATATTAATTTTGATTTAATTTTGATTTTTGAAAAAAATGACCATGAGTAACCATTTCTGAAAATAGTTTTTTGGAAAGTTCAGAAAATTTGCCAAAAATTAATTGTCTAAAAGACATAGAACATTGGACATCTGGTAGCTGAAATACAGCGGCTTAGAGAAAAAGAAATGAAATATTCGTGAAATTTTCCGACCTTTTTGAAAACAAAATTTTCAAAAGGGCCAAACATTCAATATTACGCCCTTTTGAAATTTTAGTCTTGCTTCAATTTTTTTGAAAATATTGTTTTCGAAATTATCGGAAAATTTCAAAATAGCTATTTTCGCAAGTTTTTTTTTGGATTTTTTGAAGAAACTATTGAAACAACCAGATCAGTTCAGGTCTTGTTATCTTTGCATAACATTTCTGCTGGACGTAATACAAAAAGTAGGACTCTAAATAAATTTCTATTCAGAGTTATGACAATCTCTTTAAATAGAAGAATGAACAAGTTTTTCATATGGTTTTTCAGAAGCAACTTCATTTTGCACCCTGATTTTTCTGGAAACATCAAATATTATTTGACATGGACTTATTTTTTCAAATTCAAATAAGAGCTAATTTGGTATACAGATCAAAAATGAACAATTTTTTAAATTTTAGTTACGTGTTGAAGTCTGCTGCTGATCAATAACATAAATTTTAATTTGCATATTCAAAGCAATTAGATTTCAAATTTGTAAATAGCATATTTCTAAATTTAGTTTTGAATAATTTTGAAAATTTGAATTTTGTCATGAACTTTAAAATCGAAACTTTTTATGAATAACATTACTTTCTAAGCATTGATTTTTATTTTGATTTAAAATATGAGAAATTGATATTTCAAAAACTTGTCATAATCCAAGAAATCGAAAAATTTTCAAACATGTAGTTGAGAAAAAAATACAATATTTGTAAAAATAAAAGGAAACTAAAATTATTATTTTTATTATTTTTTATTTTTTTGAAAAAAAAATCAGCTCAATTTTTTGGTTTGGTTGATTTTAAAGGGAGGGGGATTTTTGAAATAGTTTATGATTCAAATATTTAAGAATTTAAAGGGAAATTTTTCATTTCTTTTCGATCATATTCAATTTTCTATAACCGTGTTACTTTGTAGCATGTGACCGAGCTCCTTATCTGATTAAACAAAATTGCCATGATTCAAAAATATATATGTTGAGATGGTATTTGATGATCGATTCGGTGTCTTCAGCAAATAAACACTTTTTATTTATCTTTTTAGTCGTTTTCATTTTAGTCAAGTGATTTTTTAAAGATATTTTTTCTTTCGAAAATGTGGCTGATAGAAATGAAAAAAAAACTACTTAAAAATCAACTTGCAATTAAAAAAAATGTTAAGTGACTGCTCATTAGGGTGGTCCAAATCCGAGGTTCCTCGAAGCTTTCCCTTTAAATCAAAGATTCGTCTATCACTAGGCTAAATTCCAAATTTAAGCTCATTTTGACCACGGGAACCCCTCCCTCTAGTTGTTAGAAATAAGGATGGAAAAATCGTTCCAGTTTTTTTACTCGTGGAGGGTGCCATATTTATCCGATTACCATTTCTTAGATGTAGAATCTTAAATACATTTAGAAAAACTTTTCTCGAGATAACATATTTTGGAATTTAGCCTAGTGATGGGCCAAACTTTGATTTCAGGGGGTAGCCCCGAGGAAGCTTGGATTTGAACTACCCTACTGCTCATGATTATACTTTTAAAAATAAAAAAATAAAAGTCTAATGATAATAAAACAAATAACAATATTGAAATCCTCAAACACAATAAGAAGAAACATAAAATCAACAAAAATCAAACATCGAAACAATAAAAAAGGGAATAAAGTGTATTGACCGAAAGTCTCCAAAGCATTCGATCCATTAAAAGACCGAAATAAACAAAAGTTTCTTTCCCTACAAAACCCTACAATTTCCCACCTCCAAAACTTCTTCCCCAAACCCATTAACTTACCAGCAAACAGATAAGAAGGCGAAAACTCTCACCCTCGCAAGCTCCTTAACACCGCTGGGTACCAGACCAGGGAACAATAAACTTCCGGGTCGGCTAATCGTTTCAACTTCCCCCCGAAAAACCTGGGAGAGCAACGGGACGGTCCAGGCGAAACCAGGGATCTGGTTCCGGTGCTTTTTGCTTCCTCTTTTTCTCCCTCTCACTTTAAACAGCTTACTGTTTAAATTTTCACACTTTTTCTCGGGTTAGAACTTCTCTTTTGTCGATTCACCACACCGGCCAAGGGCGAAATCGTTAATTACTTGCAAATATTGTATGATTTTTTTATTCCTTTCTCTTCCTTTCACCACATTAATTTCATTCAAAATCACCTGGACTCGCTCTCACAAGTACCCACTTTTCCACTGGATTTTTTTTTGTGCTGGATTATGTTGGACACTGCACCATTTATCAAACCATTTTTTTTTCTCACAACTAGGATAAAAGTAGATTTAAGATTGATTTTTCTTTTTCGCAATTTGCAAGGATTTCACTTGAAGATGGGTCACCCCTCTTGAGAAAAAGCTTCAGGCAAATTCAACCTTCTGATTGCCACTCGAACGGAGTTTCGTGTGTGATGGAAAAGGCTTAACCTCTCCGGCTTTTCCTCGTTTTTCTTTTTCAAAAAAACACGCGCGTGTGTGTCAAGAGTTACATCACTTTCCCAGGGTGTTCAAAGGAAAACCCCTAAGAAAGGACCAGCTCAGCTGACGCCACCGGAATCCTTAATCCTTTCCCGTCAACTCACGAAAGCAAAACTTCTTCTTTGACCAAAAGACCAACCCAAAAAAGAAAACTCCCATAAATCACCCCACCGGGGACGCGACGTGCTGCAAACCTGGAGACTTCCTGGTGACCACCGGAACACCACACTTTCGGCGAATTGGCAGTGCGTTTTTCACGAAGGCTGAACTGAACCGCAACGGACGTCAACCAAGACTGACTGACGACTGATTGGAAAACGGTGCTGGAAAAGCAAATTTTCCCCAACCAACACCAATACCATCGCAGTAGCCAGTGGCGTCGTGTGTTTAGGGGTGAGGCGCATGCGCACTTGGGGGAAAACATCAGCAGTAGGCTACGGCCAACCGTTGGAAAACCGGGTGACAACAAACCGGGAGAGAGAGAGAGAGAGGTGTATGGGAGTGTTAGTGTGGGTTAGGCACGAGGATACCGTTTTCCTGTTTTTTTGGGGTCGGGGTGAAATGGAGCAGGTTCTGCGGCACGAGTGCCGATTGTGGTGAGAGTGTGTTGGTGTGAAAGAATTAAGGGACTGTCAGGAGGAGAGAAGTGTTGCCAGTTTTTTATGACTTTTAAATTTACGAAAGACTTTTTTACATATAATGCCAAGGCAATTTTTTAACTGAAGTATCTGTCTCCCCTCCTTGGAAGGTCTTAATTGTTGCTGATCCTTTATCAAATGGGTTTAGGTTAAGTTTTTAGAAACGAGTTCTTTTAACTTTGCAAAGTACTGATCATGCTTTAAAAACTATTCTTAAAAGTGAGTTTGTTTTTGTATAAAAAAAGAAGAAGATTCAAAAACATTCTGTTCTATTGAAGGCAAATAGATTTTTAACAAGGGTGTTAACGATGAAATTATCGAGGATCGATAACGATAACAATAACGTTATCGTTATTTCGATAATTATATCAGTAATAACCTTATTGCCGTAAAGGATGGTAACTCATTTTAATTTTTTTTTAAATCGACTTAACTAAACTATATCATCTTAAATTTTTACTAGGAATATATTTTTTGAAAATGTAGTTTTTCAAAGTATAAATACTCAAAATTGATCACAAAGTACAGTATTTTTTCGAAAGTACTCATTTTTTTATAATTTGCAATCAAACGATACGATATTTTGTGTTCTATTTAACTTTTTATGTTTTTTGAAAAATGACCAAAAATTTCCTAAAATAACTTTTTTTTCGAAAATACTCAAATTTTCTAAATATGCAATATGGGTATCAAACGAAGCGCAATTAGATATGCTCTTTAATATTAGTAGAGTTTTTTTTCTTTGGAAAACAACCATTTTCACAAAATAATGTATTTTTTTTAAAGCTCTCAAGTTTTTAATAATGTGCAATATGGGTATCAAACGAAGCAAAATTTGATATGCAGTTTTACTTTATTAGAGTTATTTTTGAAAAACACAACAAATTTCACAAAATACCGGATTTTTTCGAAAATACTCAAACTTTCAAAACATTTAAAGAGTATCGAAAAAAGCGAAATTTTAAATGCATTTTTTTACTTTTTTTTGTTGATATAACGCATTTTTGAATAAAAAACTAAAATTATTTTGAGTGAATTTTAGTATTTAAAAAAAACATTAAGAAGGTGAAAAAACATACAAACATCCGCTTCGTTTGATTCCCACATGGAAAATTTTAAAAATTTAAGTACTTTCGAAAAATACGGTATCTTGTGAACAATTTTGAGTATTTATACTTTGATTTTTTTACATTTTCAAAAACATATTCTTGGTGAAAGCATTGAAAATTTAACATGATATGATTGAGTTAAGTCTATTTTGGATAGATTTTAAAAATTACTTATCGTCCATTACCACCGGCAGAATCATCGAAAAAACGATAACAATTGAATATCAAAGAATTAAAGATTTTATTGCGAAGAAGTTTGTTTTGTAGTTTTGTACATTGGAAATTCAAAAAATAAAATAAAAATATTTTAAGAAAGGCCAGCACATCCAAATTGTGATTATCAATGATGAAAAATGCACTTTGAATTGTTTTCAGTTTTAACTTCCGCTTCTACTTTAATTTTGGAATTTCCTTAAAAAAATAAAAACTTAAGGGGCAAGCTTTTTCCCTCGGTTTTCAAAAGGGGAGACAACAATTTTTAAAACTATTTGCATTGGCCTTAGATCATTTTTTGATTAGATTTTTCAAAAGCAAAAATTGTAATTTAGAGAAATAATCCAGCAGATAATCTTTCTTATATCATTAATATAAATAGTTAGAATTAAATATGACAATTTTAACATTCAAAACAAAAACAGTCTTTACATTCTAAAAAAAATATTAAAGATGTCAGTCACAACCATTTTTAATTGAATCCATTTTTATTTTATTTTTTTCGGAAAATGTAAAAAAAAATTGAAAAAAAATTATGGGAAAGCACCTTAACCCTCTACAGCCCAAATTTTTTTTTTCCAGAATAATTATTTTTCTCGTGTTCAGGAGGTCATTTTAAAGATGTCAGTCACTACCATTTTTAATTGAATCCATTTTTACTTTATTTTTTTTCGGAAAATGTAAAAAAAAAAAATAAAAAAAATGTTATAGGAAAACTATTTTTGAAATGCCGAGCCTTTTTAAATTTAAATTTTGTGAAAATTGAATGTGTCACCTAATTAGTTTCAATTTTTCCACTGACAGTATCTCCGTAAGTATTCAATAAATATATAGTGTTTAAAATTATTTACGTGAAATTTTCTGCACCTTTCAAGAATAGGAAAAAAATGTGTACAAACATTTGAATAGTGTTACAAACACTTATTAAAAGGGTATTTTTAAATGTTTTTTTTTTCTGGAAAATAATTTAAAAATTATTATCATCTAGCAGAAAATTTCATAGCTATTTGACTAATTAACATTGAAAATTTAATAAAATAGTTTACGAGATATCGTAGTTGAAAAATTGGGGCTTATTAAATTACATTGAGAAAAACTCACTTTTCACAAAATTAAAATTCAATCTTTAAAGCAATTTGTGCTTTTTAAAAATATTTTTTGCTGGATGCTTTTTGTTCATAAAGTATTCTAAATTGAAAAAATAATACATTTTCCAAAAATTTAAACCAGAAAATGAATTTATTTTAAAAATAATACAATGAAAAAAATATTAAAAAAAAACCGTAAATTCTTTTTGATTTCAGATCTTTCAGGATTTTCCGGATTTGGACTTTTTTTTTCTTAAAAAGTCCAAATTATAACCTACAACTTTACCGAAGACACCAAATCGATCATCAAATGCCTTCTCAAAATACAGATTTTTGAACATTCTCATGACCATTTCGTATGATCAACACTCAAACATGTATGGAAATCTAATGATACAAAATTGCTTGTTTTTACACAAGAAATACATGGACATAGTTTCATTCAAATAATTCGATTTTCGAAAACGTAGAGAACAGCTCTATTAAAACAAAATAATAACAATTCAATTACTCCTGAAGCACAAAACACCAATTACTGGCAACACTTTGTCATAAAAATGAAACGAAGTGGAGCCCCCTCGGTCAAACCCGTATAGCTAATAACACCTGAGTTTAATTTTGCAGATCTTGAAGCAGGTGACAAACTGCAATTAAAACAAGGGGATCACTTAGTCCTCTTTCGTGACAAATTGTGAGTCATACTGGGCATATCCCCCAAATTAAGCGATTTAAGTTTAAAGTGCGAAATAAATCCATCCTGGCAACCCTTCCGCGCTCCATGTTTTGTTGATGATAACACACAGCCAGCGCCTACTCTCTATCCACAGCTCGCTTAGTTTGATGTACGATTCTATGAAGACATTCCTCCGACACCAACCCACTAAAACCGCTGACTTCCAGTAGCCTACTCGGATCAGGACGGGGTGGAAGACGAGGGCGGGTCGCCCTTTTGTTGGTCGTCACAATAAGCGCTGTTCCACCACGGCTTGCTTTGCATTTCTGTGGGTCTTCTTTGTGTGACTAGTTGAGAAGATCCTACGGTGCCTTCTTGTGTGGTTTCTCCGGTCTGAATTCTTAAGGGGAAAGTCAGTTTATACGGAGGAAGGGATGCTTAATTTCAGGACTCAACCGGTTTGACGGTTGATTGTTTGCTTTCTGTGGTAACTTCATTACCGAGATGGCACTTACCTGATTACACGGAATACTGCTTCTTTCCGGATGATTGAAGCGAACTGAAATTGGAGGAGAGAATGTTTTTTTCTTTAGAATTTAGTATTGAATCGGTATTTCGGTGAGAATATGAATTTAATCGCCATTTATCCAGATCCTTGAAGAAACCCTCGTTTCCCTCGTTAGTATGTAGGTCAAGCCCCGTTTTCCGTGTTCAACAAACCTACATCATTAGAGCAGGAGAAGGAAGAACGACCCGGTTCAACCCTTTCCTTTCTTAATCCACGTGCTGAAATGTACATGCATGCAGTGTGTAATAAACCCTCATCTGGATCACTTCATTTACCACCCCATCCACCTCCACCTTCAATCAGTTAAGCTCAGGTCAGGTTGAAGGATTCTTCCTGTTTTTTCTCCCTCACAACTCTTGAAAAGAAGAGCGATTACAAGAATTATAAAACTATTAATTACATGTGCCATCTCCCTTTCTCTTTCTCACCCCAACACATTTACCCACACTAAGCAACTTTTCCGGAAAACCCGATCGGGAAAAGCGACGTCAACAATAGAAACGCCGGCCAGCTCACCAACACGCACACAAATAGAGAGTGTTTCTGACCGGAAAACCCGTACCTTTCTGTGCAGTCAGTGTAAGTACAGGCGTGGTTTACATTTTATTGATCATCCCCCCGGTGGGGACAAACACTAGCAAACGCTGCCACGATTTAGGAGGAAAGGATGCAGGAAATACAGATTTGGAGCAACGAACAAACCAGTATTTATTCGACAGTGACGATGGCCGTATCGAGATTTCGAGTGGCCTTAGCAGCGCGCTGAAGAAAAGGATGGCAGATAAAATTTAACGATAATTTGTGCTCGCAAAATTTAATTGTGGCTCCACTCGGGCATCGTCGGATTGTTTTTATTTCAGGGGATTGCTGCAAAGGGTTTTATCGCTGTGGTTTTTTGAAAGATCAGCCCTTTGGATTTGAAGATTGCAGACACCTTTTCTTTCGTTCAAGGGTTTTGGTTATATTTAACCCTTTTAAAGATAAATAAATGGCGTACTCAGAATTCCGGAAAAACGTATTTTTCATCGAAAAAAAAACACTTAAAAAGTTTTAAAAATTCTCCCATTTTCCGTTACTCGACTGTAAAATTTTTTGGAACATGTCATTTTATGGGAAATTTAATGTACTTTTCGAATCTACATTGACCCAGAAGGGTCATTTTTTCATTTAGAACAAAATTTTTCAATTTAAAATTTCGTGTTTTTTCTAACTTTGCAGGGTTATTTTTTAGAGTGTAATAATAATCTACAAAGTTGTAGAGCAGACAATTACAAAAATGTTGATATATAGACATAAGGGGATTGCTTATAAACATCACGAGTCATCACGATTTTACGAAAAAAAAGTAATGACAATAGTAGTTTATGCAACAAGTTGCAAAAAGAGGATTTTTTCAGCTCGAGTCGTACATTTACCCAACGAGGTTCACCGAGTTGGATAAATACGACGAATGCTGAAAAAATCAAGTTTTGCAACGAGTTCCATACAACATTTTTTGCAATTTCGAAAAACACCCATTGAGTGAAATTTTAAGTCGAATTTTCATGTATTTTATCAATAAATCGTTTAAATCAAAAAAATGTTGAAAAGTGTTACTTTTCGAAACAAGTGCTGAAAAGTTCAACTTTTCAGCACCCATTTCAGTGCTGAAAAGTAGAACTTTTCAGCATTTATTTTGAAAAGTGTTGCTATTCGATTCTGTTGTTTTTGGTACAGAAAAGTAGGCTATTTCGTCGTTCAAGAATGACAGGAAAAGTGAGCAGTTTCACGACGGAATTGCAAAAAGTTACTTTTTGCGTTTCTCTTTGTTTCGTCGTCCGTGTCTGTCGCGGGTGACCATGAACGGCCATGATCGATGACGACCAACTTTTTCAAAACTTTTTTTCGTAAAATCACGATAACTCGTGATGTTTATAAGCAAACCCCTTATGTCTATATATCAATATTTTTGTAATTGTCTGTTCTTCAACTTTGTAGAACATTGATACACTCTAAAAAATAACCCTGCAAAGTTAGAAAAAACACGAAATTTTAAAATGAAAAATTTTGTTCTAAATGAAAAAATGACCCTTCTGGGTTAATGTAGATTCGAAAAGTACATTAAATTTCCTATAAAATGACATGTTCCAAAATTTTTTACAGTCGAGTAACGGAAAATGGGAATGGGAATTTTTGAAACGTTTTTAGTGTTTTTTTCGATAAAAAATACGTTTTTTCGGAATTCTGAGTACGCCATCAAATCGGGCATCTAATTTTACATAAAAGTCCCTTTGACACCAAATTTCTATCTCATCACCGTTTCAGGCTGCAAATTATTGAAAAATACCTCTTTTTCGCATGTTCAAAAATGGAAGGGGTCGTACCGCCCCTCCGTCAGGAGATATCAAAAAACGGACCTCGGATTCGTGATCAGGGACAAGAGTTACCCCTTAGGACAAAGTTTCACGCAAATCGAAGAGGGGTCAGGGCAACTTTTCCAGATTTCGTGTGAGTTGGTAGAGAATTACCCAAATGTTATTTAGGCTTAGTAATTTTTCACGCTCAAAAACTGCAATTTTCACGGGGAACTTAATTTAAAACCATAAAATTTCACGGAATAAAACCTTAACCCTCTACAACCCAATCCCGCATTTAGACGGGCTTCGATTTAAAAAATCGCCGAAAATCCATTTTTCAACAAATTTTTGATCTTTACAAAGCATTGGAAAGAAGAACTCTTAACATTTTAGAAAATTTATGGGTTGGAAGTCTTTACTTGTTTTATGTAACTTTGCCAATGTTTTTAAATATTTAATTTTTAGGGGTCTATTTTGGCTGTGATTTTCAATAGCATTTCCTATATTTCAAGTAAAAAGAAAATATGCTGAAATTTTTCTAGTGTCCCAGACTATGTCTCTATGCATTTTTTTTACAATTTATGTGATAATGGTGCCATTTTATAGCAGAAAATGTGAAAAACAAGCAAAAAAAAAATGGAAAAGTGACTGTCAAAACATGAAAAAATAAGATAGGCAAAATGTAGTGAAAAGAGGTAGTAGAATAGGCCAAAAACTACAAAAAAAATAAACTAAACAAGATAAATGTAAATAAAATGTCTAAAAATTAAACAAGTAAAACATAAAACAAGAGTGGTAAAGTTTTCCGTAGAACACAAGTTGCTCAAAATAGGAAATCATTTTGAGCAACTTTTTTTCTACGAAAAACTTTTCTACTAAACACGGGAAAAATAAAAATTTTGGAAAAAAATTGGGCTGTAGAGGGTTAAAATCCTATGTTTTAGTTGTTTTATATAATTATTCAAAAAAATATATCAAAATTTGACTGCAAAACGTATTTTAAAATGTATTTTACACCAGTTCACTGCCCATGATCGCATAAATGTCCTATATGCATTTTCATCGATTTTGAGTTATTGATTGGTTCAAAATCGTGTGCCCTTTCAGAAAAGCCTACAACATCCAGTATTTTTTCTAGAAATCAGGAGGAAATCCTTTTTTCGCCACTGACGGTACTTAACACGTAGCCTTATGTGTGTGGGACAATCTTCTCAGCTTGCAGTTTTTGTTTTGCAGTTCAGATGTTTTGCACTCACTAGTTTTAAAAAAATGTAAGATTTGACGAAAATATTGTTTTTGCGAAAAAAAACAATCATCGAAAATTTTCAAAAAATCCAAAGGTTCTTAAATCAACCCAAACATGATAAAAATGATTTTAAACGCAGATGAATGCATTTTAAAATGATTTCAGCTGATTGCATTTAAATTTCTATTGTAATTTTGAAGTTTTTTGAAAAATATTTTTCAGTGGTTCCTCATTGAGATGAGGAAGGCAAAAGTCTGAGCAATATTTTAAAATCTTATTACAACACACTTGTAAAGTCAGTTATTTATGAAATCATTAAAATAAACATATAGAGGTTGAAAATGTAAAAAAAACTTATGAGCAATTCCAGCCCAAAAAAGGAATTTTTTAAGTACTTTTTTCTCGACCCTCTCCGATTTCGATGAAACTTTGTAGACATGTTATCCTACCTTTATATAAGCCATTTTTGTGTATATGGAGCCAGCTACACTCGATAGTGACATTTAAGAAGGGCGTAAGTGTTTTAAATATTTTTGTAATTCGTAATTTAAATATTGCTGTATCTCGAAGCCGTTGCATCGTATCAAAAAGTGGTCAAAGACAAACTTGTAGGAAATTTGACGGACTTTTCGAAAAAAAATCACTGAAAGAACACTCCACTTTTATGAGATTTTTTGATTTTTAAGTTAAAGTCAAATTTGAGGGTGAGCCCACGATTTTTTTTCGTTCAAAATTTTTGTGAAAATAGCCTAAGATGTTACAAAAAGACTCACGAAAAATGCAAGATGGAGCAACTCACCTAAAAAAATACAAAAATAATTTACTGAAATTGTATTTTTCAAAAGTGCTCTAAACATCAAAATTTTCAAAATCCGAACCTGAGGGTCGATTCTCTAGACAATTTTACATAAAAAGCTCCATATTGACCACTGTCCTAAGTCCAATCCTTGTGAAGTTACATCGGTTTTAAAAATAAAAATGTTGAAAAAGAAGGTTTTTTGGTGGTTTTTCGTAATTTCTATATGACAGATTTAATTTTTCAGTCTCGAAAATATTTTTACCAGAAAGCTCGTCAAATTTCCCATCAGTTTGCCTTTGACCACATTTCAATTGGATGTTTGGGTTTACAGATTTTTTGATGGTGTTAAAGAATTGAATCATGAATATTGTTCAATTTCAAAGGATTTCCCAAAAAAACTACAAATTACACGATTTTTACGCTATCCGTGAAATCGTAAAATTTCATTAAGCCAAGTTATTATTTAAATTATGATAAGTCGAGTAGTAAATTTTCCGGAATGTATGCATTTTCTTAACTTTTTTGAACCATCGTTTTCAAGTAGCATTGAAAAAATAATTAAATGAAAGAACTTATTAAATATACTGATCATTATTAACTGCGATTTATTTTCCTAATATATCATCTCTACGTTTATTTGATATATTCTTAATGTCTGAAGCATTAAAAACTGGAAATATTTCTTGCCTATTTTTTGAGCAACAGAAATAACATAAGTGTTGAATGTTAATAAATTACATTTTTGGAAAGAAATTTTAAGAGAATAATGGGTGTTATATCTTTTGAAATGTGCCTTTACTTCCTTAAGCTAAAATTTAATAGTTTCAAGTTTAGGGAAAGAGTTTTCTAGTTCTCAATGGATCTAATTAAACATCAAATGGAAAAAAAACAAACTCACATTCGAAACAGTCAATTGTTGGGGAATGTTTAAGGCAAGGAATTGCTTCATTCGTTTAAAAGTTTATTTAGTTCAAAATGTAAAAAAAAAGTTGAGCTGCAATAGGCGTAATACAAAATCATGAATTTGTAATGATGTTTATTTATCACTAAAGTAAAAAAACTTTTTTTTTGTGCAATGTAAACACTTTAAAACATAGTAATGTAATAAACTGAAAACCACGTAACATTACTCACACCATAAAAAAATATCAAAAAATACTCAAATATTCTTTAAAGGATAAACTTTCTTTGAACTTATCTTTTGGTTAACATTCTTAAGATTTTGGTATGGAATGTAATAACGCAATAAATAATTAAAGTCACCAAAGTTACGTTTATTTAGGAAGTATCTAGGAGGAACAGATTATAAATAAGCGAATTTCAAAATTACCAAAAATGTGTCCAAATTTAGAGAATAATAATTAGAATGAGGTATTTAATCAATTTAACATTTCAAAAAAAGGTTGTTTAATTTTGGCAAATGCCTTGTTGATGTTTATTCAGATATTTCTGCAATGTTTAAAATTTTCAGAAAATATCAGTTTTTCCTGAAACCCCCAACCTTTCCGTATCCCTGTACCAATTATAGGCATGCCGTCATCGTTCCGCTCGTTAGTTCCGTCCAAAAGTATGCCTCAAATATGTCAGAAAGAAACATGTGCGTATTCTTACTAGTGTCTGTCTGTGTAAGTGTATCCGCTCAGTATGTTATCAAGTCCTGGTGCTGTGAAATTCCCGTACATCTTCAGGCCGTCCATCAGCATCACAATCAGCAGCAAGAAGCAGCTTGAACTCGTCCCGTTTTTCATCTAGCCTTATTTTGTTACCATCACACTTTTACACTTACGCACACAGCCATATTTACCCAAATGGAAGGGCATAGGACATTCCGCGGTGTGTCTGTGTATTTGTGGTGAAAATCGATTTCCCTTTTTTCCCCCTGTTGTTGGTTTACATTTTCCCGGCCACACCACGTTGTGTGGTTGCAAGGCACACTGATACAGGGACACCTCCCTATAAATGGCCTTTCCGGCATAGACTTGTATGAGCAGTCGTGAACTCACACAGAGATTCGCATTTTATAGGGACAACAACTTGGGGGCAGGAAAATTCTCGGGTGGAAGGAGCCAAAGGCATAAAATCAGCACTTATTCGTTTTCCATGGAATTTTGCTGCTATTAGAGGGCATGGTGGCAGCTCAATGCTTTAATTTTTTTTTAATCTTTTTTCGAAAATTTTATATTTTTCAAGAGCAAACAAGATTAAACGATCAAATGATGATCATTTGATCGATCCTTTTTTTTTTTTTTGAAGCGCTTAACTATTTATTATTCGTGGGCAAACCTGGACAGTCTTGTGGGGTTTCTACTAACTCTACAAGTGCTTCAAAAATAATATTGCTGATAATGAAACTAAAGTTGAGCAGCCAGATGCCTCGAATTTATCATTTGCATCCCTGTCAGTGTTTGAAAAATAGATACGATGGAAAATTTTATTTTTGATTTTTTGATTTAATTCGTATTAAAAGTGTGCAAAGCTTATTTTTTACGTCAAATGCAGGGGAAAAAACTTAGAGTAATCTGCGTACGTAAATATTACAATTATAAATGAGGAAGGGAGTAGATATGAATCAATAGAAAAACTTGTAAAATTCTGATGGATAAATGAATTTTTGACCTCAAAAAGATCAAATTTATATTTTTATCAAAATAAATAAATGGTAAATTTTGCGATTTTCAATTAAATTTGTTCATTTGAATAATAAAAAAGTTCGAGATTGGCAGAAAATGTACATCCTGTCGAAATCTGCCAAAATCAGGCACAGATAATGGTAAATCTTCATTCAAGCAAACACTTGAAAATCCGACACATCCAGATTCATTTTGCAACCTGTTAACCCTGGTCAAATGTAACACTACCAAGGTTGCTTAAAAATGTATAAACTTTTATTGAAATACATTCAAGGGTAGCTTGACGTTTGTGTAGACAATCTTCAAAAATTGTCCAATCAATCAGAACAACTATTTTTTGATCGTAATTAGGCTCCAAAACAACAACCTAAAATTGGAGAGTAATCAGTGCAGATCCGAATTATAGCAAAGCAATTCAATTTTACATGAGAATTTGTATGGGAAAACAGCTTATTTGCTATTAATTTTTTTATTGTAATTTTTGTGCCAATTCAAAAGCGTCCAAATAAAAAAAAGAATGCTAAAGTTTTCTCGAAGAAGGTAATGTGCTATCTTACTCCTCTACAACGTGATTAATACATTTTAGACAAGTTTTGAGCACTCTTTTTTTCAATTTGCTTAAAAATTAAAATTACAAAAGTCTAATTAAAAAACAATAGATTTTCCTAATAAATTCCCATACAAAAAGAAAATGATTTGCGGAAGCCGGGTCTGCTCAAATCGCTCCCAAATTTTAAGGGATTGTTCACCAGAAATTGGTGGTTGTCTATATTGAGCCACCCCAAGATTTATGCATTTCCCTTAATATTCTATATTAGTTTTGTTCATTAAACTTAAACTGAATTTGAAGCTCGAATCAAACGTTTTTACATTTGATATGAAATTTATTTTATTGAAAATACCTATTAATTTTAAGATATTTCGTTTTTTTTTTATTTAAAATAGTGATATAATTTAGAAACTAATTTTATTTTCTTCTAATAAAAATAATCATGACGAACTAAAAAAGCTTGTCCACCAACAGTTAACAATTTTTTTAAACCATCCAAAATCCAGCAAACCTTTTTTTGAACTTATGTAATGTTTTAAGATAGAATTTATAGATGAGCAAAAAAGTGACTGTTGTCTTGAAAAGGTCATTAATATTGTTTTCATTGGAACTAAACTGTCTGCCTTTCAACACAAAAAAAAACTTTTATAAAAAATGCAGAATTTTTACGAATATTTTACTTCAAAACAATCGAAGCTCAAATCCATGGTCTATGAGTTACTCTTGAAAAAAAAATCAAGAAATGTATGGTAAAGAAGAAGAATATAATTTTGTTTTAACTGTAGCATTTTCTGGATAAAGCCAGCATTTAATGATTTATTTTTCATTTTTCTTTTTTTTCAATATTCAGCAATTCCCCACGAAAACAGCATGAAAAAAAAAAACAAAAGTGCTCGGATCGGGCTCAAAATTTTTGGGGGGGTTCCTTGGCCAAAATAATTAGACCCGTATTTTTTTGTTTGGCCATTAGGGTGACCTATGCCGTGTTAGGGTGGTCTTAAAAATTGCCATTTTCGTCGATTTTCGCAAAAACCACTTTTTTTCGAAAAATTATAACTCCTCGCCATTTCAACCAATTTCAATTGTCTTATACGCAAATGAAAGGTGATAAGTTGGCCTTTCAAAGAAAAATATTAAGAAGTTTCAAAAATCTAGCCTAACATATGAAAATGGCGTATGCAACTTTAAAATGCCGTTTTGACCGTTTCTGGACCAAAGAGCCTACACAGAAAAAAGTTGAATTTTGGAATGTTGAAAATTTAGTAGGTTGAATATTACCACTTTTTTTGAGTAATATTACATAAAAAATGTGTAAAAATGTGAACCAGATGAATATTCATCAAAAAGTGATGAATATTCATCATTTTCTGGGGTAAAATTAATCATTTTTTTGCCACAAGATCTGTCACCATTTCTTGATGAATATTACCATCATTTTTTTTCTGTGTATGTCTGGAAATAATTTTATCGGATTCCCCGGACATTTTTACATAACATACTAAAAAATGAGAGGAGTTCATTAACAGGATTCCGAGATATGACTTTTTGAAAATAAAATCCGTGTTTTCTGACGCGCCGCGCGCAAAAACCGGAGAATGACAAAATTGGCAAAAAATCAACTTTTTTCACAAAAACTGCGATAACTTCAAAATTTCAGCGATGACCTATACATGTCTGGGTACCAAAAGTTGCGTCTTTTAATTACGAAAATTTTGGTTCCCAGAAATCTATAGGTCATTGCTGAAATTTTAAAGTTATCGCAGTTTTTGTGAAAAAAGTTGATTTTTTGCCAATTTCGTCATTCTCCGGTTTTTGCGCGCGGCGCGTCAAAAAACACGGATTTTATTTTCAAAAAATCATATCTCGGAATCCTGTTAATGAACTCCTCCCATTTTTTTAAATGTTATGTAAAAATGTCCGGAGAATCCGATAAAAATATTTCCAGACATAGGCTGGTCCAGACACTGTCAAAACGACATTTTAAAGTTTCATACGCCCTTTTCATATGTTAGGCTAGATTTTTAAAACTTCTTATTATTTTTCTTTGAAAGGCCAACTTATCACCTTTCATTTGCGTATAAGACAATTGAAATCGGTTAAAATGGCGAGGAGTTATGATTTTTCGAAAAAAGTGGTTTTTGCGAAAATCGACGAAAATGGCCATTTTTCAGACCACCCTAACACGGCGTAGGTCACCCTAATGGCCAAACAAAAAAATACGGGTCTAATTATTTCGGCCAGGGAACCCCCAGAAAAATTTTGAGCCCAATTCGAGCACTTTTGTTTTTTTCCATGCTGTTTTCGTGGGGAATTTCTGTATTGATATATCTTTCCAAATCGGTCCTAAAAATCAGTGGGCATAAAATAACATTGAAAAATTAATTAAAAAAATTAAAAAATATGTATGGAAATTGAAGTTAAAAAAAAAATTCATGAAAAAAATGTTTTAAAATGCAGTTTACACCAGCCCAGATGTTTCACAATGTTTAATTTTCAAAATATCAAAGTATTGGCAAAATATTTTTTGTAGTCGAAAATTTTTTTTTGCAGTACTGTACAACGAAATTTCACAAAAAATATTGTTGATGGATTTCAAATGTGCTTAATATAGTTTTAAACGCAGGAAAATGCATTACGAATTATTTTCAGTTCATTACACTTCTATTTCCATTATAATTTTATTTATAATACAAATTGAAGCTCCCACCCTGTTCGATATCCTGTTTCATCCCGTCGCGTCGCACAGCCTGCTGCTCCCCTTCTTCCTTCCACCACTTTCCACAGTCACGTACGTCTGCCCCCCCCTCCATTCCACCGCACCACGTTGACGTCACGTTTCAACACATGGTTCCAGGCAAGAGGAGAGGTGGTGCCCCAACACAACACACACACACTTCCACACAACGCCCGATCGAAGTAGGCAAAAAGTTTTCCCATTCTTGTGGCGCAGTGTGTGTAAGTGCGTTTGTGTGTGATGGCGCCTGCTCCTTTGATGGTATTGTCGGTTCTACCGAAAAAATGCGAATCGATTGCAACAAGCGCGGTGCTCTCTTTAAGGTTCTGGGAATGTAACTGTACGGGAGGGAGACGCAGTCGTCGGTACACCGATCAAACTGACGACAAACAAACACAGAAGTACAACAAAAAAAAGGACAATGGCTTTGGATTGGGATTGGGTTATCGATTCGGGAATCGCAGGTTAAAAATAATCTGGTTCATTACCGATGGCACCGGAACGGGTCCCCGTGCGGAGGGCGGAAAAGGATGTTGATTTGGGCACCGCGTTGTCATTCTGGCAGGAGCTCGGATGAATAGGGGCTTTGATTGGGGTGGAAGTGGTCCCAGGTGGGTTTCGACACTTGTTTCCACGTGGTTTGGAGTGGGGTTGGTTTCCGAAACATCAACGTGACGATGAATGATTAATGTGCGCGCCTCGGCTGCAGTTTGCGTGTTTTGGAAAGTGGGGCCTTTTTGGGCTTGGGAAAGGGGGAAATTTTCCTTGGGGACCACGGAGGAACAGGGTAGAACAAGGTACACAACCGTGTTATTATTGATGAATTGATGATAACACGAAAAGTTAACCCATTTGCACCTGGTAGAGAAGGCTGAGACGGGGGAACTTGAAGTGACAGATAATGCGGATATCATCAATCGATAAACTTGGGTAATTTAAATCACTTGTTTTACCGTGTTTTACCGGAATTTGCTTTTTTTAAATTGAAATTGTATATCTGGTAAATTAGTAAACTCTACAAGCACTTTTTTTTTAAATTTGACAATTTGTAGTTATTTATCATCCAAACAACCGAAATACCTGATATGATTATGATAAAACAAAACATTTGCAATTTTTCAGATATTAATTTATAGAGTAAGCCTTTTTAACCATTAATTATTAAGTTTAAAAGTGATATTTTAACGAGGGCTTCGGATAATGGATTCTAAACTGTATTTGAATTTTTAAATTTAAAATCCAGAAAAAAGAAAAAAAGTCGCAAAAAATAGAATGTTCTCCTATTTTTTATGTTTTACTGTGTTTATATACTCCGTGAGCATATTTGAACACATTGTGAGGTGTAAAAAGATGTATTTATTTAGTGAGTATGATCCTTATCAATGTTATTATGCTATTTATTTTTTCTCAGTGCTTAGTATGTTAAACGAAAAACAAGTATTCAACTAGTTTAGAATGAATAATCTATTTATAAGAGTATTGAAAAAAGATGCGTGGAAAAATTAAATCATTTTGCAATCAAAAAAATGATTCGACTTTGATTGAAAAGTTCGAACTGAATAAAGCACATTTGTAAACTAAAACAAATCAACAATTTTGATTAAATTACAATTTTAAATACTTACAATTTTTCATTATTATCAAAAATATCTTTAACAACTAAAACCGATCAAAAAGCGTTAATCACAATGTAATTTCCACAGGAAAAAATCTTTAACTCGAATTTTCAAGAGCCTGAATTTATCATATAAAAAAAGATGTTGTGTCCCTTAAGTATAATGTTTGTTTATTTTTATTATTGTTATAATAGGTAAACTTTGGAAATTTATTTTTTAAACAAAATGAACATAATAAATTTTTAATATTCTATGAAAAATTTATGCATTGAAGTCGATTATTTCATTGATTTTTTTTAATGCTAATATTTTCGCTCCTTTACTTTTAATGTTTAAATTAATTTGAATATGTTTAAGTGTAACAAAAACATGTATTTTAAAAATTCTTTTTTTATCTTGAGAATAAATTTTCTCATTTAAGCGACACTAACAAAATAAAAATAAAATCTTAACTGAAACATGGATTTAAGATGGTTTGGTACTTAGATTTAACTTCTAACTTTTTCATTCAAAGAAGGTGTTATTCTGAATGTACTTCAAATATTATTTTGTGTTGAGAACATTTTTTCATTTCAATATTTTGAAAAGACAAACAACTGATATTTTTATGTAAAAATGCATGAAAATAAAAAAAATAACCAAAAACGAATTACAGCATTTTTGATTATTTCTAAGAAAAGAATTTCATGAATCGTGTTAAAAAATAAGAATTGATAATTTAAAAAGCTTTTGAGAATTCTCATTCTTGAGTGTTATTTGTTACTTCTTATGTTGAGAATAATAATTGAGAAGGTTTCTTCTCCTTGTTTATTTTTTTTCTATTTTTTTTAGTATTCAGTTTTTTCAGATAGTACAGTCCAGACTCGATTATTAGAAGGCATTGGTCTTATTTCTCACTATCGAGCTTTGATTAACCCTCAAACTACTCTAACGTGATTTATAATTTTCAAATCCAAGATGGCGGTGATGAAGTTTTAATGCATTTGGTAATTTAATAGTCAATCAAACACTCAAATTTCACTAATATGGAATCGTAGAGCTCAATTTTTATGTTGAAAGTAAGAAAAAAGATATGTCAAACTTTTCTTATGTTCATGATTCGATTATCCTAAGTCCCATACAAACCTTCGGATAATCGAACTTCGGATGATCGAAACATCTTACCAAACAAACAAACAAATCAATTCTGTACTGTTTTATGCCTATTGCACCACTTTTGTACTACATTATGGTAAAATATTTTTCAATATTTGATTATTATTTGCTTGTTATATTGCTTTGAAATAAATTGAACTGTACAAATATTCAAAACTACCAATTCATTGCAAGATTTTATTGCTTCACAAATTATGATTAAAATTAAAAGTTTTCGTAATCATCAATATTTCATTATTTGTAAAGAATTTCTATCCAACTCCCGTCAGCTGCTGTAACCCTTCACAAAGCAAACTCAAGGAGTTCATAGTCCATCGATCGCGCACCGCTTCGCCTGCCTGCCAGCGCCGATCTGGAATGTCCGGAATTTCCGCCGCACACTGCGCGCTTCTCTGTCTGCGTGCCATATTTCCATGGCCTGCCTCGTCCTCCGTCTTGCGGAGGTCGATCGCCGCGAGCGTGTCTGACGTCTCAAGACTTGGTCGTCGCGACACAAAAAACGTCAAAATAAAACAACCACCAGCAGCGCGATTAGTCTGTCTCCTGTCTTCGGTTTGTTTTTATTCTTGATTGCAGTTTGCGCTACCAACATGGTGAACCGACTGATGTGGGGAAACACAGCGATTTAGTTGGATTCGCCAAATGGGTGCCTGGTTCCAAAGAACATGGAATGGTTTTAGGGCGACCCAAAATTCGGTTTGTTTTTCTTTTTCTGCTCTCGGGGCAAAGATGGCGTTGACATAACCTTAAATCGATAAAATGCGATACATAACAGCCGTCATCGGAAAGTGTCACCGTCGTCGGTGATTGCGGCTAGGCGGCGACGGCAGATTATTGCGACAAATTCTATTTTAAGCCCACTGCGCGCTATCGATCAGCTCCGCGAAGCGGTTCTGTAACCGGACATCGCGGCAGGCTTCACCGCGGATGATAAGCGGAAAAGTCACTTCCAACTGGAGGACGATCTGTGTTATGTTTATCATTTCCGACTGGAATCCCCCTCTCTTCGTCTGTCTGCCTGTCGTAAGGGACTTGCTCGTTTTGACAGAAAATCGATACGAACGAGAGTTCACGGCAAAAGGAACATGGCCCCTTCAGAAGGGCCATGCAGCCAGCGAAAACAGGACTAATCTTGTCTGTGCGCGTCGCGGCCTGCTCTGTTATCATCCTGGCTGAAGCGATCCGCTTGCACTGCATTGTTATCAAGAATCCCAGCAGGCGAAGACGCCATTGCCTCTTCTTTCGCCAACATCCTTGCAAAGGATCCCCTTCTCCTCTTCATTTTTCACGTAAGGGCGGAAAAATCAATCGAACTCACCCCCGGATTCACGGTGACACGAAGTTTTCCTTGCAACTCCAAAAAACTACACCAAACTCGCACACAAAAGAACACCCAAAAAAATGTACTCCGAAAGAGAGTTTTTCGCTCCACTTCAACCACAATCACAATCCACTAGGCAGCACTGGGCCCGGAAGGTGTCCGAGCAGCCGATTCACACACCACAAAAGCGCACTTTACACACGGCACCAGGTTCCGCGAGGGGCACCACCGGAACGTCCGCACGGTAAAAACATCAACTTTCTTCCAGCCGAAACGAAACACACGCACGACACACACGGGAAAAAATGTAAATCACCGCGACCGACTGACGACCGACGATCCGACCAGTGCCAGTGCGAAGTATCTTTTTCCTTGCCTCTGACAGTTCCGTCGTCGCAGGTTTTGACAGTTTCCAGTTGGAAAACCGAACGCCCCGTGAGCGCTTGTTTGCGCAATCGCTGCCTGTCTGCAGTGAGCGGTGCCCTTTCTGCGATGGGAATATAACTTTGACGTTTGGGTGTTACGGTTGGTGTGTGGAACGAGGGGTTCTGTGATTCTTATTGGAAGCGATTTTACCATGGGGTATTCAGGGAGCGTAACGTAAAGTAACGCTGGTTGATTTTAAATTATATGTTTGAATTTCGGACTGGGTTATTTAATTTTTAGATTGGAGCAATTCTAGTGAATAATTTCATTTATTTATTATACAAAATAAATAATACAAAAAAAAATAAATAATAATAAATTTTATTAAAAGTGATTTTTTTCATGTTATAAAAATCAGCCTCTTTTTTCTATCGGAATAATAATTTGCAAATATTACGTTGCCTACGAATTTGCCTTAAAGCTCTCTTGCTCTAAGATTGCAAACAGGCATCGAAACATTGAAGTTCAACATTGACTGTGTACAATATAGTCGAAGACCTTCTTGTTGATTTGAATTAATCAGATAAGTTTTGAAAATTCACATAACAAATTTTAATTTTGTTATAACATAATACTTTATTGATGCAGTTTGTGTTCATTTAGACTACAATAAGATTATCTTTGGATACATTGGGACATACTTGCTGCATTTTTTTTTTGCACAGCTTTCTTTTTTGATTAAAATTATTCCCATTAACTTTTTACAATAAAAAATTAATTTAATCAACTTATGCTTAATGCTCAATTATTTTAATAAATATGTTTCTAAATATGAAAATAAAAAGGCTTCTCAAAAAATAATTTCTTGGAAGTAGTTTTGCATTCAAAATGAGCAGTTCTTTGAATTTGTTTAATAGAAAGAATATAAAATTGAGAGTGCATTGAATTTATTTTCAGAAAGAGCAGCTTAAAAAACAAAAAAAAAGTATTTCAATTTGATAAGTTTTGGCATTCTTTCAAACAAAAGCAGTTCTTTAAAGAAAATGAGAAAACAATGTATAATAATTATTTTTGTTACAATATTTTGACCGTAGCGTTTTTCATTGTGTTTTCTGAAGTAATTTTAATTTATTTCTATGAGATTTGTTTGTTTCAAACATGAGCAGTTTCTTCAAAGTTGAAGTGTTTCAGAGAAAATATTTATTTTTTTAGCTGCAGTTCTTTGAGATATTAAATTAAAACCAACTGAATTTAAGTATTTATTCCAACAAGAAAAGTTGTTTGAGTTATTTTGATGTTAAATCAATATTTTTAGATATTTTTTCGTGTATTTGAAAAGAAAAATGAAAGTTTTCAAGAGTTTTTGTTTACTTTCCAAGTTTAAAAATTTTGCAATAAAAATCTATCAAATTGATAGTATTTTCAAAGCTTTTCCATGTTTTTAAAGCAAAAACCTACAGCTAATTTTATTTTAATGCACGAAATTAGATCGGGGCAAAAAAATATGAGTTTTGATAAAAAATATTTTTGGACAATTTTGTTAAATTAATTTTTAGGCTCTAAATTAAGCTTGTTTCAAAACTTCACTATTTTTTACAAATCATATGCAGAATGTCCAAGTTAGGATAAAAAAAATGTATTATCATTTTTTTTTGGTATATACAATAATGAAATCAAATGATATCATTCATAATTCCACACCTCAAAATTATTTTCGAAAACTGTGCTGCCATATAACTGTAAAATCATACAATTATTTTTAGAAAAAAAAACACACTTCAATTCATAATAGAAAATTGATCAATAATCTAGACAAAGAAAACGTTCACATCCGTTTCTCACCACAAACCAAACCTATCTGTTGCAAGAAAATCTACCCGCCGTGCATCCCCTTCTCACCGTCTCATTTGCATCAACTATTACCAATTACCATTTCAGCGTCATTAAGAAAAAATGGCCTCATGAAATGAAACGAAACGAAATACCCAGATAACAAACACTCAACCCTCAAAGTCTGTTGACGCGGAACCCGGTCCAAAGTACGCAACTGTCCGACTCATTCCCGAGTATTCTCGTGGTGTTTATTACGCGTACAAAGTCCTCCGTGTACCCTCTTATGAAATGGATTTGCGTATTTCAAAGTGATACTTGTGGGCAATTTTGACGAAAAATCACGAAAAAAAATCACAATCGTGACGCGGATGGCTTATTTCTTGGACGATTTCATATCTTATCGACGAGATTTTCAGAATCTATTAGGAGTGGGTGTAGTCGCGATTTGATTGCGGTTGATCCAACGATTCCGCTGGGGAATTTCGAAATCAGACCTTGAAGTTCAAACAAATCGTTTTCTTTATCAGCGGTAATTACCCCCCGAAAAAATGGCCCTTGATTGCACGTGGGGAGATTAGAGCGTGCGCCCTTGGATTCTTTTAAAATCAAAGTTTACAAACAATTTCAAGAAATTCAGTAAATTTATGATAATGGCTTACTCAAAGCTCGGTACGTCGATTGACGTCAGAGCCGGGCCTGATTCGCTCTGGTTGGCCCGCCCCGCCGGGGGTGTACTTTGAACCGAACCGAGTTGAGCCCGGACACCCTCTTGTTGTTTGTTCAACAACACTTGAGCGCGCGGAGGGTTTGTACGGGCAAGAAAGTCATAGTTTAAGGGCCCCTCCTCATCGGCTTAGTTCAGCGGTTGGGGTTCTTATCAGCAGCAACTAGTCGAACCTGTCACAGCAAAGTGCGTTTTGATGAGTGTGTTTGCTGCAACTGGAACAACAACTGGAGCTACTGTTGGGTGGAGTTGAGGAGGGGTCATCCTTAAATCATTTAATTATTTTGACAGAAATTAAAAAATTAAAATGGAAAAAAAAAATAAAAAATGCAGCATACTCTATGAATGACCCCTTAATGACTTCATTCCGAGAACATTGAAAAATGGACCATTTGATAATTTCTGTACATAACAGTACATGCTCACATGTGAATCACATGGCCACCACTAGAAAATGCAGAGCAAAACAAACGAAATGAGCAGCGTGCTACTCAAAGTTCAACTCGTGCGAGATGAACTCTGATGTTATTTTGTCTGGACGCCAAACTTGCGATTTTGCGTAGTAAGAAAAAATAGCATGATCGCAGAAGGTGTCTCGAATAAGTCTTATCAGTAAATTCCGAATGAAAATTTGGCTTCGTCATTCTGTTGAAAAAATAAACGGCTTGAAAACAGACACCCAAACAAACAGAACAAACAGAACAAATTGAACAAACAGAACAATCAGAACAAATAGAACAAACAGAACAAACAGAACAAACAGAACAAACAGAACAAACAGAACAAATAGAACAAACAGAACAAACAGAACAAACAGAACAAACAGAACAAACAGAACAAACAGAACAAACAGAACAAACAGAACAAACAGAACAAACAGAACAAACAGAACAAACAGAACAAACAGAACAAACAGAACAAACAGAACAAACAGAACAAACAGAACAAACAGAACAAACAGAACAAACAGAACAAACAGAACAAACAGAACAAACAGAACAAACAGAACAAACAGAACAAACAAAACAAAAAGAACAAACAGAACAAAAAGAACTAACAGAACAAACAGAACAAACAGAACAAACAGAACAAACAGAACAAACAGAACAAACAGAACAAACAGAACAAACAGAACAAACAGAACAAACAGAACAAACAGAACAAACAGAACAAACAGAACAAACAGAACAGACAAAACAAAAAGAACAAACAGCACAAAAAGAACAAAAAGAACAAAAAGAACAAACAGAACAAACAGAACAAACAGAACAAACAGAACAAACAGAACAAAGAAACAAACAGAACAAACAGAACAAACAGAACAAACAGAACAAACAGAACAAACAGAACAAACAGAACAAACAGAACAAACAGAACAAACAGAACAAACAGAACAAACAGAACAAACAGAACAAACAGAACAAACAGAACAAACAGAACAAACAGAACAAACAGAACAAAAAAAGAAAAAAACAAACAAAACAAAACAGAACAAACAGAACAAAAAAAAGAAAAAAAACAAACAAAACAAAACAGAACAAACAGAACAACCAGAACAAACACAACAAAAGAACAAACAGAACAAACAGAACAAACAGAACAAACAGAACAAACAGAACAAACAGAACAAACAGAACAAACAGAACAAACAGAACAAACAGAACAAACAGAACAAACAGAACAAACAGAACAAAAGAACAAACAGAACAAACAGAACAAACAGAACAAACAGAACAAACAGAACAAACAGAACAAATAGAGCAAACAGATTAAACAGAAGACAAGAAACAAGAAACAAGAAACAAGAAACAAGAAACAAGAAACAAGAAACAAGAAACAAGAAACAAGAAACAAGAAACAAGAAACAAGAATCAAGAAACAAGAAACAAGAAACAAGAAACAAGAAACAAGAAACAAGAAACAAGAAACAAGAAACAAGAAACAAGAAACAAGAAACAAGAAACAAGAAACAAGAAACAAGAAACAAGAAACAAGAAACAAGAAACAAGAAACAAGAAACAAGAAACAAGAAACAAGAAACAAGAAACAAGAAACAAGAAACAAGAAACAAGAAACAAGAAACAAGAAACAAGAAACAAGAAACAAGAAACAAGAAACAAGAAACAAGAAACAAGAAACAAGAAACAAGAAACAAGAAACAAGAAACAAGAAACAAGAAACAAGAAACAAGAAACAAGAAACAAGAAACAAGAAACAAGAAACAAGAAACAAGAAACAAGAAACAAGAAACAAGAAACAAGAAACAAGAAACAAGAAACAAGAAACAAGAAACAAGAAACAAGAAACAAGAAACAAGAAACAAGAAACAAGAAACAAACGATGCAGTAATCTACTTTTTTACGTCAATTGATGAAGCTAAGACTAGCACTATCCGTTCCAGATTCTCCCTTTCAGGTCAAATCTTTGTTCCCAATCTCCTAAACCCGGCTTAAGTGGTCACTAAGCCACACTTCCTAAACGAGGACTTTGCTGGTACTAGCACAATAGTCTTATCTACTCGTCCCGTGCCAATGTGCTAATTTCAATTGTGTTATAAAACAGCTCCAGCTCAGCTCAATCGGAATCAGGACCTGCTCACGGTAATGCACCAGTTGAAGTTTACAAAACATTTGATACCCAACTGAAGGGTAACAACCACCACCCGGAGAGAGTGTGAGCGCAAGTGTGACCTGCGCGTCATGCCGTGACGGAAAGGCCACACGCGAAATGACAGCTTCTTGCGCGCGCGTAAACACACAATAGAATCCTCGATCGTCTGTCAATCACGTGTTATCAACGTCACTACGGGGTGAGATGGATGCACTCGATCGGAATGCAATCGGAACACACCGATAGCGAACGAACCGGGGAGTGCACCGAGATCGACCCATCGCGAATGACGTCGAGGTGATCCTATTTTTTTTCTCGGGACGGAATTGTTTTGTGACCTCAGCATTTCAAGCTTGTAATTCTGCTTCGTAGACTAAGGTTAAATACGACTCAGAAATCGTTTTATTGTGATGTAGCATGACAGTTAGAATTGTGATTCATTTCACGATAGCTAGTTTCTTAATGCAATTCAATTGAGACACGTTAGAGCATTGCTGAATCCAAAAGAATGACTTCCCTTTCAGGTCATAACATGCTATTAGATTGTTAAGGTGAGTTTACAATTGTTATGCTTCCTAATATCTTAGTATATTATTGATTGACTTTATTGTCGATATCCACTGGACAAATTATAGTTTGCTAACCAATTTCAAATAACTCATCCACAATCGACCACCCTACCCTGTAAAGAAGCAAACTGTTTTGCGGTCAATTCGACTTGATCTTGACCTCGGGCAATGAAATTACGTTGCAATTGTGGCTGTGCATTTTTTCCACATGCATTCATTCTGGCTGTAAGAAAGGAAATAGCGCCAATTCTTTTGCGCGATGCGTAACCGACTTGCAGCCGCAATATCTCCCTCTCTTCTCTTGAATGGATTGAAAAAGTGTAAACAACCAGTCGTATTTACGTTGAAGAAGATAGGTTTCCCATTTTTTTTTTAATTTGGAATTTAAATTTGATAAAAATATTTCCAGGCTAGGGACAAAAACTTGAAACACACTTCAATCGCAGAATTGTTACATCGTCAACCCAGTTACATCATAGTTATCACATAGAGAGGTAAACGCGTCTCTAAGTACCACCTGGAAACCGTCTCCCGTGATGTAACCATTTCTCTAAAGTGCCTCCGACATGCGTAGGAAAAGTTTTCCGCAATTTCGTCGTACCCGGCAATTTTCCCGGATCCTTTATCTATACCTTAGCACGCGAGCCGACTTGGAGTCGAACAATCACGTGGATCAGTGTGGCCGAGCCCAGCGCAATCATGACTAATGCAGACATCAAGTTTCAACAAAGTCTTCATTTCTCGATCGCGAATAAAGAACGATCGTCATCAGCAGGCAATAACAAAACGAAACAAAACTCAAAAAAGAATAAAATCGTCGTCGTCGAAGAATTGAATAACCGAAAAAAAATGTTGTTTACAAACTCAACGGGAATGGGTGCGGCACATGGCGAGATTAAGTCAGAACAATTCAGCAGAATTGTTGTTACGGCAGCGAGTTAATTTCATGGTTTGACGACAAGGTGCTCATTACTTGAGCGAATCTGCCCCGATCAGTCGTAAGATTTTAATAACTGTTTTGGTGCCCAGTGTTAGAGCGTTTAATTGTACGCCTGAAACCTTCTGTCACCGGCTATGTGACAAGTTCTTGAGTAATGTTCTTTTACGAGTTTAGTTGCTTTACAACTCACTTTAGGCGATTCACGCAGTTTGCTTGCTCATGTAATTGCAAACCTCACAAAACGGTTCTCATATATATTTTTTCTGCGCGATCATCCAAAGCTTTCCAGAGAATATTGCACCGTTTTCCGTTTGGCTGTGACGAAGCGTTTATCACGACTGTAGTGTAAAAAGTCAACTTTTAAAACTGAGTTCACAGAGTTTCACCTTCAATGCAAGTGCTCCGAGCTGGGATTATCCCGAAAATCGTCACATCATTGTGAGTTTTGTTGATATTTGAGTGATTTGTTTGGTATTTGCAGGAGTGGTTAGGTGGATTTTTGAAGGTGTATTGATACTTTTGTTGGCCTTTCCTTAGCAAAAAACCAATGACTCAGTCAAATATAATGCTTTTACTTCACATTACAAGAAACCACGTAGCGTTGCTACTGAAAATACGAGAATTAATTATAGCCACTTGACACTATTTTCATCTTAATCAACTTTTTTCAAAAAATAACGATTCTATCTCTTAGATCTTGAAGATTATAAGTTCAAAAGTTTTGAAGTTATTGATGGGTCATTCCAGGTCAACTGAGTACACTTTTGAACTCGACCTTCACCGATTTGGACCAAACTTGAAAGGAACGTTCATCTGTCGATAGTTAACAGAAATCCCAAGTTTGGTGCTGATTAGACCATCTCTCTATTTTTGGCACCGCCCTCTTTTTTGACGATTTTCTAAAAAACTTTTTTTTTCTCATAACTTTGCAAATACTTGAGCAAAAGACTTTCTACAGGTTGCATTTTAAAGAAAATTGTCAAAAAAATTCGATAAAAATAAAATGTTAACGCTTAAATGCACACTTATATTATATTTTAACGTTTTATGTATTAAACATCAGTTTTGACCAATTCTTCACGTTTTTATTTGTGTTATTTTATCACCATCGTGTTCCCCAGACAATGTTACATAATAATCAATGAAGACCTCAAACTAAAATGAACTATTCGCGAGATACAGCGATTTTACTGAAAAAAGTTTGATTTTGCGCTGCACTCTGTCCTATGAATTCAAATCCGAAATAAGTTTCTCACATATAAAAACCGAACTATGCGGGATTAATCCCGTTTGGTTGAAAAATACACCATGTACTTCCAAGTGCTGCGCAAAATCATACTTTTTTCAGTAAAATTGCTGTATCTCGCCAAAAGTTCAATTTAGTATGAGGTCTACATTGATTATTATGTAAAATTGTCCGGGAAACACGATGGCGATAAAATAAATCAAATAAAAATATAAGGAACAGGTCAAAATTGAATTTTGATCCTAAAAACGTTAAAATATTATATTAGCGGGCATTTAAGGGTTAAACTTTTATTTTAATTGAATTTCTTGGACAATGCAACCTGTAGAAAGTCTTTTGCTCAATTATTTGCAAAGTTCTGATTAAAAGGCAAAAAAAAGGTTTTTAGGAAATCGTCAAAAACGAGCGCGGTGCCAAAAATTGAAGGATGGTCTAATCAGCACCAAACTTGGGAAAGATGAACGTTCCCTCCAAGTTTGGTCCAAATCGGTGAAGGTTGAGTCCAAAACTGTACTCAGTTGAGATGGAATGATCCCTGATGCAAATGCAATTGAACAGCAGTTCTTTAATAATTTTTGAGAGCCATTAACGTTAAGTTCACTTGAGATCACCGAATTATATAAAATCTTTTTCAGGTTTTACAATTATAATTATATTTTTATACTTCATTAAAAAAGAAATGTCATAAAATTTATGAACATCAAAACTGCTATGACACATGATTTTTTTCTATACTGCGCAAATTAAAAAAAATAATGTGAGAGAATGTTATTCAAAACTGCAATGGACGACAAAACAGAACAATTTTAGCTATTTTGTTATAAAATCTCTGAAAAATTTGTCAAAGTGACGATGCGACTTTTTTAATTGAGCGTAAGAATAGTATTAAAAAAATAATATTTTTATCATAAATGAAGTTTTTTTCAATTCAATTTTCTATTTTAATTTTATGAAATTATTAATAGCAAATGGTAAAAAAGCTGTTATAAAAGGATTTTGGCCCTAACTTATTTGAAAAACTCATATTTCTCTTTTCTTAAAACCATGGCAGCAAACAAAATTTCATTTCTTTTATTTTACTGGCTGAGTCGTTATATCTGCTGATAAAAATTCTGCAAAATTTCACGAAATTGAGCTCATATTTTTTTTGCGTGATTTTTTTTTGTCATGGGTTATATTTTGTACCTTAAACAACTGCCCGAGCAGACGGAAATAACTTGGGAATAACGTTTTTTGATATTTGAAAATACTAGGCCAATAACAGGATTTGTTATTCGTCGTTATGATTTTTTTGTTATTGGATTGTTATTGTAATAACAGACTAATAACATTTCTAGTTATTCTTCTAACAAATCTTTGTTATTATTTTTCTGTTATTTTAACAACTAATCCGATCATCCCAATAACAGTTGGAGGTATTCGTCCATAACAAATAACGTTATTCCAAAGTTGTTTTGGCTTTCAATCCATATCAGACCAATAACAAATTTTGTTATGATAACATAAACTGTTATTGAACTCTTATGCAACAATGGATTTTTTAAGAATTTTCCATAACACTTTCTGTCATTTTAACAGTATTTGTTATTGAAATGGCATGAATTTAGTTATTACCGTCTGTTCGGGTGCTATCTTTTTTCAGTTACTTCCTATATTTAATCATTCCTATAGCACACATTTGTGCGTTAATTTTAAGCAGATTTTAGAGAACAGTGAAATTGCCGTGAAATTCCAATGTTTAGAAATTGGCATGCCACGTAATTTCATTTTTTTTGCCGTGAAAAATCATTTAGCTAGCGCGAAAATGTATGGGGAAAAACATCGTTACTTGTAGAAATTTAATTTCCTACAACTTTTTCGAAGAGTGCAAAACGATCCGAGTTGATCCTAATTTTTGGTGATTTTTTTAGTAAAATTCATCAGGATCAACTCGGATCTTCTTGCACCCTTCGACAAAGTTGTAGGAAATTTAATTTCTTAGTAGAATCTCACACTTGATCAATTTTTGACGAGACCTGTGCCACCTGCTGCCGAAATTCTGAAACGTATTTGCCCCATATATTTTCTCGATTTTCCCCATAGAAACTTCAATGGTAAAATGTGACCCCTTAACCTTTCCATTTTTCTTGTTCCCCTAACGGACAGTAACAAAACCTAAAGTCTCGGTGCAAAAAATTGTTTTACTGTACCAAGGTTGTTGAGATTGGAAGTTGAGTTGAAGTTTGATTAATCAGAAATGGCAGAGGATTTTTTTTTTCATCAGGAAATGGTGACAGATTTTGTGGCAAAAAATATGATTAATTTACCTTAGAAAATGATGAATTTTCATCAGTTTTTGATTAATATTCATCAGGTTCACATTTTTACCCATTTTTTATGTAATATTACTCAAAAAAAGAGGTAATATTCAACCTACCAAATTTCCAACATTCCAAAATTCAACTTTTTTATGTGTACTTACTTACTTACTTTATTTTTTTTTTTCTTTAAAATAATGTTTCTTGTGCACTTCTTTACATGTATGATTATTAAACTTAAAATTCTGAATCTGAATCATCACTAACTTTTTTATTCCATGTCCAGGCAAACGAGATCCGAAGGTTTGAGTTGGGCTTCGAAAAACCGAGTCATGAACATACATATTTTTTTTATGTATTTTTTTTCGTACTCGTATTTTAGTGAAATTTGAATAGCTGATTGCATATTAAATTACAAAATGCAATTTTGATTATTTCATTACCGCCATTTTAGCAGCCATCTTGGATGTTTCAATTATAAATCACATTAGAATAGTTAGGAGATAATACTCTAGTTCAAGTGACTGAGTATTTTTGGTTCGCAAAAAAATGTATAAATAAAAAGCAATTCAACAAATCAAGTTATTTTTTCTTTTATAATGACTTTTGCTTATTTTAGAATATAGAATATTCAAAATCATGAAATGTTACCCTAGCAATACTAAGCTTAATTTCACAAATGCATTTGCCTCTTTTCCTTGATTAATTGAATCGCTTTCCATAGTAAGTTCCTTGGTTTTTTAGCAGCATTAAATTTTTTATTAGCAACATCAAATTAATATCAATTTAAAAAAAAAATATTTCATGGTAAAACATTAAAATTGAAAAAAGTTGATTTTGTGAGATTAAATGTGGCACATTATTTTTGCTTAAAGTAGACACAATGTTCCAGCATATCGATTTTCACATGACTATTGAACAAATCGTCTAAAATAAACCAGTGTCAATTGCACCGAACACAAAACCACCTGATAAGCACCAGGTTTCATTTTATTTTTTCGCGCCGAAAAAGTACAGTGTCATTCTTTCCCCATGCACCCACAGTTCGAGCTGATAATGGTTTCAGCACCTTTCGAACCACCAAACGAAGGCATAAAAAACCCACCCAAATGCAATCGCCAAATTGCTCAGCAGCGCGTAGTCGTCGCCGCCGTCATTATTGTAACAAGTGATTATTACCCCTGGCCGCTGCCTTGCTGAATTATCACCATCTTTCCATCCAAGTAAACATCAACAATTTGTGTTCCGTCGCTGGACAGTCAGTCGGGCTCAGATCAACAACTGACTCCTCTTTCACCAATACCTACTCATCCAAGCAATCGCAGCCTGTTTGATTCATGACTCGGCGTCGGTCGTCGTCGTCGGAGGTTCTTGCCTACTTCGATGCAACGCGGTCGTGGAGGTCCCACGCGCGGTCATTTCGCGCCCCGCCGTCAGTTCTTTGTGTTCCGCCGAACGAGTTAGATCGTCTTGCGTTCTTCGGAAAAGAGGGGGAAAAAATCTTGCGACTGACTCGCCGCGTCGTTTCGTTCGCGAACTGTGGCCGTCTTTATCAGAATCAATCGACGATTCGAACTCATTGTCTGATAGTGGCGTTGGCACCGACGACTGGCCTGAACAAAACAGCTGACGGAACCGTTTCATTTGTTCACTGGACGTCGGTCAGAGTGGACGTGTGCGCGCGCGAATCCGGTCCTGAACGGGGGTAAAACCGTGTGAAAGAAAGTGTCCGTTAGGAAGATGAAATAGTGCTGACCTGCAGTGTCTCTTTGTGCGTGTCGAAGTGAAATACTAGAGTGATTCACCGGAAAGTACTTGCAGTGGACAACACTCTGCCCGTGTCTAGAAGAAGAGATCCAAGTGAGCGATGGACATTTTGCAGCAGGAAGTGCGGGGCATAGCCCTGACGACGCTGAGTGGGGCCACCCTGGTGGCGAGTAGCCCCGCCGGCAACACCACCACCGTTGATCAGCACGCGCCGGTGTACAACGCGACGACGGTCCCGTTGAACCGGAAGGACTCGCGGAACATGGAGCAAGCGCTGCGGAACAATAGCAGTAGCAATAACCACGTAGTGCACAACAACAACAACAACAATACGGCGCACTACCAGTCGCACAACGATATTGAGGCGCACCACGTGCGGCCGTTCCAGAACCTGCCACCGTGCGAACCGGTGGATATACAGTTCAAGGATGTGTCGTACTGTGTGAGCATGGGATTTAGAAAAGGTTAGTTTTTGTGGTGAAGATTGATCGAGCGAGCGGAGCAATCGTTGTGGGAAATCTTGGACAAATAGTTTACAAATTCTTAGAAGTTCCAGTTTAGAACAGAATGAGTTCAGTGTTTGGTGCAATGACTTGCCTGAGTTGTGATTGATGGGGTTTCCAGTATAAAACTGTTGATATAATGAAAATAACAACATTTTCTCATCCTGGCTTTCAATCGTAGTTATTAGTTTGCTTGGAAAGAAACAGCTAAGTTCAATAGCATTAAATTACAAGCATTCAGCTTTTCAAATAAAAATTGATAAAAATGCTTAAAAACGATTTTTTTAAGTTTTATGGCGTTTTGGATTTTTTTTTACCATGCAATTAATATTAATTTACAATGAATATTTCAAGTTCCTTTTCATAATTCATCATTATTATGCAGTCCAGACTCGATAATCAAATGTATATATTAACAGAAGATCAATTTTCAGAAGCTTATTGTAGAAACTTCGGAAAATTGACTCATTTAATAGAAGTATTTTCGTGTTTTCGATTTTTGAAATTTCCAGCAATCCAAAATTGATCAGATTTGATTTGTTGATTCCCTTATATTTTACAAAATACAAATTCTGAAAAGTCTTTCGCTGCCATTTAGGATACCATAATCTCAATTTATTCTTCGAAGTTTATCGAAGCCCCTTAAAAGTGAACAAAAAACATATTTTTTCCTGATACCATTACACGATGGGATGTTTGCGAGAACTTCGGATAATCGAATCTGGACCGGTGTTGCCATCTCCTACAATTTATTTTTTTAAATTAATTATCTAAAATTTTGAAATATAATTTAGTTAAAAAAAATTAAGTAAAGAAAACTAAGAAATTCAATGTTTTATATGAATTGATTTTTCATATCGAAACATAATTTAAAACGTCTACAGATTTTAAAGGGGCCTGAAGCGATGAAAATTAGGTAGTTTGGTTTTACAAGAGGGATCGTGTACAAAATAATTTTATTTCTTTTTTTTTTTAATTAAAATTGTCTTTTTGTATTCCTGAACCCAACAAAAAATCCTATCAACATATTTACAAAAGTTATAAAAAATGCCTAAATATTTTATTCAAACGTATCAAACGTATGCAAATATTTTTCAAAGTTTATGTCACGTAACTATCATCAATATCAGAAGATGAATTCAGAGATAGCCACAAGAAATGTTCAAAATCGCAAAACTGTAAACTGGTTTCTGAGTATTTTTGAGATACTGCAACTAAATCATTGCTTTCATCGCCGTCTGCCCCCCCCCCCCCCCCACCCAATATTTTTTTGTGATTTTTGCATGATTTTTCAATTAAATTGATTCTTTTCAACCCTTGCTTTGGAGAGATAAAAAAACAAAAATAGATTTATTGTTTGTGTTTAGCTTGCAGTTAGGCCGTTGCAAATATTTGTTTTATTTTGTGTAATTTTACAAACATTAGTATTTTTTGCGGCAGAAAAATATTGAAATTGAAATGACGTGTTATGGTTTTAAAATTTGAATGAAAAAGGTGTTTCAATTATTTTAAAATTCATTTACAACAATCCAGTTGAAATATTTTTCGAAGATATCGCCCCCCCCCCTCCCTCAAAATTAAACCTACAATATCAGAGAGCGAATAAAATTCAAAAAATTCTACATTTTAATGTAAGTAAAAGTCAAATCAACTTAAAACAATTTTTCCCTTAAATGCACAGTTGTCTTATTTAATTTTTTTTTCAAAGTTATTCGTATTATGTAACATACTTCTGTTATTATAAACATTCGAGAAAATCTGACAAAATCTTCACTTTATTCTGTGTATTTAGAAATAAAATAAAAAGAGGACCAAATCGTCCCAAATGAATATAATATTCGCAAAAATGCCCCATTGCCAAAAAAACTACTAGTTTTGCGGCGGTAGGACAATCATGCGTAAACGGTAAAATTGGTTGCCAAAAACATCTCATTTGATCAAAAATTATTATGGGACAATTAAGGGTTTGTGGCCTGTAAAATGTTTAAAATGAAAATACCAGGATTACGTTTCAATAAAATAACATTGTTTTTAAATAATTATATGATGTACAAAATGTATTCAAAATTACAAAAAAAAAATCAAAGGAGTTTAAAAATTACAAATACATCGGTCCAGTTGTTTTTCAATCATTACTTTCCAAAATACCTATGTTTTGACGTATTTTTTCCCCAACATGCTAAATGTAGTAATCAATGCAGAAAAATGCGTTTTAGGTTTTTTTTTTTTCAGATGTGTTGACTTCTATTTTCATTAAAATTTAGATGTCTTTTGATTTTTTTTCCACCTGATTTTTCGGACGAGTTTTGAAGGAGAGGGCTAATTAATTTAGAACTTAACAAATTTATATGGACAGTGGCAAGTGGCAAAACAGTGCATTTATGATAATATATTCAAAATAATAAAGCTTTACACTTGTTAGGGGCCATCCATAAATTAATTGTACAGTTTTGAAAGGGGTAGAGGAGGTTTGAGAAATATCCACGAAATTTTGAGGGGGAGGGGAGGGAGGTTTGGATTTCTTAAAAGGTTCCAACTCGTTTATGGATGGCACCTTTACAAAATATTCTGATTAATTTTGAACAATTTTTCGAAATTTATTTATCCACGGTGTCGTCTCCCTGGTTATAAAAAAAATCTGCCTCGATAGAGTCGCTGGTCAGCAGTTGGACTCACAACTCAAAAATTATCAGTTCGATGCCGTTTCATACAATTTGATTTTTGGATTTGATGAACTAATTTATGGACATTGATGAATCATTTTGTTTCAATCAAGACAGTGATCATGCATTCTAAAGTTAATATGTATAAACATCAACAAAAAATACACAAAAAGAATCAATAACGAACAAGCAGTGCTGTGTGAAATTGTTGATTCAGCTTTTCAAGCGATAAAAAGTTAAGGTCATTCCCTCACACATATCAACCTAGAACCCGTCGCAAATCGGAAGTCTAGAATTTCGCTGAAACCAGCGCGTGCCCTGTTTTCTGTCACGGATTTCCACCGCACACCAGCTAAACCAGCCCAGCCTGTTCGTCTGTTGTCGTATCATTCGTTCAGTCGACTGCGCGCCGACTGCACCAAGGCAGAACACTTCCTTTTTTCTGCTGATTCCGTCCAACGCGTGCCATTCACCCCATTCACTGAAACAACTCGGTCGAGCGAGCATGAGACGAACACTTCTTCACACTCTCGTCCGAAGCTCTGACGAATTTGTTCGATTCGTGATAATGCGGATCTTTGTTCAAATCCAGAGGCTCTCAGACAGAACAACAACACAAAGAAAGTGTGCTTGAAACATGACACAGACTCGCTCGCGGAATTTGTGATTTGTGCGGTTCAAAGTCGAAACAAACAAAAATTATTAATACATGCGGAACGGTCGCAGTCCGGAAGTTGATCGTGCCTGATTGGCGCGCCGTGATCATGCGCTTCAAGGTGCGCTTGAACCTCGCAGCATCACAACAACCACCGCCGGTAGAACTGGTGCCTGTAGCGCTGCGTTGATCTCAATGTGAACCGGTCAAACGGAACTCCCCAGCACGGTGTGACGTTCTTTACAGTTCAACAGTTCGTTTGTCTGTACGGATACCGGTTATATAATTAATTCGTGTGGAATGACACGAGTTTTGCTGTGCGAGACGAAAGGGCACGAGAATCGTGAATAGTTCTATGGAGAATCACAATTCTCCAGATTTTGTGTAGTTTTTTCACTCATGATAATCATTTGTCAAAATTGAAAAAAATAACATTCATCTTGAAAAATTCCTGAAGAAAACAAGATGTGCAAAATTCCAGAGAACCGTTAACGATCATCAGCATCATCGCCTGGGAGCGTGTCGCCATAAATGAAGATTTACAACCGATCGAGGGGATCGTGTTACAAGTCTGATCGGTTCCGACGGTAGTCTGGAAGATGATTTCATTACCTTTTACAGTCTTCTCGCTCGTAATCGAACACTGATCGACTGCTCGACTGACTGACTGAGCTTAATCGACGATCGACCACCGCCAACTAGGGAAGGTGTGAATTATAACAGTTCTGAACCGGTTATGGGAAAAGTTGCTGCCAGCATTAAAATTATAGGGTAAGGGGGTGGAGACGCAGGGTAACTTGTTGACATTGCGGCGATCGAAGTTGCTCCATCGATCAAATCCAAAGTCCACTCTAGCTGGCGCATGAAATTCTAAATTTATTCCTCTCAATTACCATACTTGGTACCCAGAGCATTCAGACGAAAACAATCCTAGAATCGATTCAATTTGCACAACTGGTCTGGTCTCTGCTGCCGGCCGGTTGGTTTTGTCGCGAAGAAAGAGAATGTAAACAAAGGAGGCGCTGACTGACTAAAGCCGGGTCGTTCACGTGGGTGGTAGCGAATGCAAACAAAACAAAACTAATTCGATTCATAAAATGAGTACTTAAACATGGGACACGATCGGCATTGCTGATGGGTTGAGAGTGTGGGATATGCGGAAACTGGTGTGAGATGAATAATTTGATTGGTGTGATGGGGGGAATCGATTAAGATTGATTTAGGAAAGATTATCGGGAATAAAACGATTTGTTCTATTTTGAAGAAAGTTTAAACAATTGAAAATTCAATTAGGCTGGTACAAATATTTTTAAAAGTTTTTGTCACCCCCCCCCCCTTCAAAATTGGCCCGAAAAATCGGCCAGGGCCGAGGGACAAAAACTTTTTTAAATATTTGCATCGGCCTTATGAAACCGTTACTAATTTGGTATGAGGTAATTTTTTGGATAATGTGTTGATATCAAACAATTAACAACATTTTATTTGCCCTTACGATTCTGTCTTGCTATTTCATTCGTAAAACTTGTTATTTAAAAAAAATACTTCAAAACTGTTTCACAAAGTGTAACAATACAACCACCAATTATTTTGGAATGTTATTGACCTTTCTTTAAATGCAAAACGCCTAAATTTAACTCATTAGGCTGGTGCAAATATTTTTAAAAGTTTTTGTCACCCCAAAAAAATCCGGGAGCAAAAAATTCATGAAACTTGAACATTTCAATGGAACAATAAGTGCAGTTAGCTGAAATCAATTTAAAATGCATTGCCCTGTGTTTAAAACCATTTTTAAGTATGTTCTGATTTTTTTAAATGTTGTGATGTACAATACCGCAAAGGGTTTTTTTTCGCTAAAAAAATAGTTTTCGTCAAATCTTACATTTTTTGACTAATAATTGCAAAACAACTGAATTAGTGAAAATTTAATTTTAAACACTTATTTTATTCAAATGGTGAGATTATGTTATTGTTTGATTGTGCTTGTTATTTCGTTTCGTTGATTTCAATGTTTGACAAAATTATTTTGTTTTGTTCAAAAAACGCTTTTGTGGACATTTGGTAATTGCGGCCCCGATACTCTTCATGAGTCATAGAAAAAAATTACTTTACTTTCTGGTGGATAAAAGGTTTCGCTCGCTAAAGGAGCAGATCGGAAGGAAAGGGGCCAAGAAACAGCTTTACGAACAGCAGAACAAAGGTGAGGGAGTAATTTCTTGAGGCTTTTCTTCACCCTCTCTGACTTGCTTGCGCTGCCGCTGCTGCTCATTTGGTTTTTTTCTTGACCGGTTCCTTCCGAAGTGCGTTATTCGCTTAAGACAAAAAATAACTTCAGGGTTAATTTTTTTCTTTCAATTTTTTACATAAAACGTTAACTTTGCAGTCGGTCAATACACGGCCAATTATGTGAAAAGCATTAAAACGAAGGATAAAGTGAATCATTATGATTAATTTCTGATTTTCCACAAATCAATCAAATTTGGTTCACTTTTCACACCTGTTTTGAAAAGACCGTGCAATAGCGTAATAGTTTTTATAGAATCAATCCAAAAATAATATTTCTCCTTTTTTTGATTTACTCACAGACCATTAAAAAATTGTTCATACAGTTCTATAAGGAAACTTGACGATATCAATGATGTCATTTTTTAAATTGTAAAGATTTTAAACTTATGATAATTTTGTTTAGTAAGTTTATTTGAAAACATAATAAAAAGTAGAACCTACCAAAACAGTGTTTCAAGCAACTATTTGCCATTTTTTCCAATGTAAGAAGAACACCTACTAAATATTTTCCAACAAAAACATTGTATACAGTCATCCCTCATATTCGGAACAGTTTACAGATCGGCCAATGTTCAAAAAATCAAAGAAAATCTATAATTGAACTTAATAATTAGCTTTTACCTTCATTTGAAAGCTTTTCTTGCGATCTTTCGAATGCTGTATCGAACAACTGCAAATTTTAACTTTTATATTAGGTTTTTGAAGAAAAACTTTGACTCTTGAAATCCACAAATTCAGAACACCTTTTCTTATATAAACAAACTTTGATTTTCTCCATGAGTACATCTTTTTTTACAAAAAAAAAAACTTCACATACTGAAACCAATAAAACTCAAGCTTAGTAATGTTTTATGAATGGTCTGATAACGTTTTTTTGTGTGAAAATATCAGTTAAATTCAGGTGTTCCACAATTGTGGGAGGCACAATAACATCCCATAATTATGGAACGGGCAATTTGGGGGCAGTGTTATGCAGCCCCAAATAAAATAGTCTCGAAATTCACTTTTTTGTTCAAAAAGAACTACTTTTGGTAGTGAAAAAGCAAGAGAATGTCCAAAAAAAGGTCCTAAAAATAGAAGATGCGCAGAAAAAGATGCATTTAGCATGCTATTGACATATTCCGATTCCAAAGTGTTCCGAATATGTGGGATGTACAGTCAGAATTCATCAATTAAAATTGTAAGGGATTGTTAAACAAAGTTTATCGATCAATTGAGAGTATTTTTTTTTATCAAGGTTTGATAAGTTTTGAAAGTACAAAGTACAATTGGTTACAAATATGTTTTGAAACATCATTGTTATAATTAAAAAAAAAATCTTAATTTTCCTAATGTAAATATTTTTGTATTTAAAAACAACAATATTTTTAAGACAAATTCCTACTTAGAACAAGTAAATTTTGTCTTCAAGTAAAAGGTTTAAGTTCAAACATATCTTCAAATTTCTGGGCTTTTTTCATAATAAAAAGAACTAGTTTTACAGCAAATGTGAACGTTTTTTGTTTTATACATTAAATTTGTTTTTTGATGGCAAAACATATTAATATTTTTTTATGGATTGGGTTGCCATATTAATGAACAAAATTCTTCATAATTTCAACTCTGGACAAAATAAAGAAAAAAAAATTAAAAAATATAAAAAAAATAATTCAAGGCATGGTGTTAACCTTTGATTAAAAACAAAAAATTTAAAATTCATTTTACACCAGTACACTCTCCCTGATCTCATAATTGTCCCATATTTATGTTCATCACTTTTGAGTTAATGATGCAGTTTGGTTCAAAATCATATATTTTTTTAAGTACCCTTTTGCCTTCCTCACTGAGGTAAGGCTATAATCCTGCTCTAAAAATGAACTTTTTATTAAAAGCTCAAAGACCCACCTTCATATATACATATCGACTCAGAATCGAAAACTGAACAAATGTCTGTGTGTGTGTGTATGTGTGTGTGTGTGTATGTGTGTGTGTGTGTGTATGTATGTATGTGTTCAAAAATCTTGCCAAGTTTTCTCAGCACTGGCTGAACCGATTTTGATCGAACCAGTTGCATTCGACTTGGTTTAGGGTCCCATACATCGCTATTGAATTGATTGAAGTTTCGATAAGTAGTTCAAAAGTTAAGCATAAAAATGTGTTTTCACATATATCCGGATCTCAATTATATGCATGAAAACGATGTCCGGAACCATCATCCGACCCATAGTTGGTTAGGTAATCAAGAGACCTTTCTAACGAGTCCACAACATCGAAGATCTGGCAACCCTGTCTCGAGTTATGACCACTTAAGTGATATTTATGTACTTTTTTGAAGCCGGATCTCACTTAAATGTATGTAAACGATGTCCGGATCCATCATCCGTTCCATCGTTGGTTAGGTAATCAAGAGACCTTTCCAACGAGTTCACATAATAGAAAATCTGGCTACCCTGTCTCGAGTTATGACAACTTAAGTTATATCTGTGTGCTTATTTTTCTGGACCTAAAAAAAATAACTGAAATATGTGTCCAAACCACTCATATTACCCATTGTTGGTAAAAAGTGAGGAAGGCATCAACCACACAGGTGGATTAAGTTAGTTTTTTTGATAGGACCAACCTAATCATCCTTAAAAATACGGATGTAATTATTTTGGCCGAGGAACTGTGCCAAATTTGAGCCAAATCGGAACTTTTTTTATTTGTATCATGATTTGACGTGTTATCGCGAACTGATTAATTTGACGTGGAATCGCTGTATGAGAATATATTAAATGGCGAAATCTCTTGACTGTTATAAAATCGAGTAACTGAACTTAATGTCCATGAAGAGATTTCTCTTCTATGAACTGCTAATCTTCCCGATAAAGACAAGCAGCAAAGTGAGACACCCATTTCAATCAATTAAACCCATGCACTTTGATTGTAAACACATTGTTGTTCCACTCCGACTCCCCAGCCCTGGACTCCATCATATCGCACTTCATTTTCCACACGTCGTTGGAATTAATGAAGAGTGCAGCAAATCAACCATTCAATTTTATAGTTCAACTCGGTATAGATGATTGACGATGCACTGGTGTCGTCGAGCTCGAGGGTGTTAATTGTTTGAGCGTGATTGCATTTAATAATTACGTTTGTAAGAGAGAAGTTTATAATTGAAATTCAATGCCAGATGTGAACCTTTCAGGAAACTTCAACTGGATTTAGATAACTTAAGTCAGCTGGGCTTATCGAACGCGACTAAACGATAAGAAATCTCAAGAATTGCGAGTGACCTTTAGCATCGCGTCATCACTCTTGTCGAACGAAATCGAAGTCGCTACCAAGTGGCGATAACACAATTCACAGCCTGGTTCCTTATCTTAGTTAGGTTTGATAAGACGTCGATTTGGCAAAGTTGCTCCCCTTAACGTGATTGGTTTTCGGGGTGGATAATGCGTCACATCAATTGTGTTTCGAGGTTTGGGTATTTCCAATGTTAATTCAAGGTTCCGCGACTGGAATTTTGAACCCAACTACGATTTCCTGATGTTTTCGATTTGACGAATCAAAACATCTTCGAAACTTATCAGGCCCAACCCCCTTTGGATTATTATTAGAATTTCTGTTTTTCACTATCAACTGTTGAACTCCACGATGTCCAAAGTTCGTCCCTGGTGGGACCGGTTCCGGGTTTGCGTCGCACATCTGTTTACCAATCTAATCAGAATTTGTAAACTATTTGTTTGTCTCACCTCGATCGCGGCGTCATTACATCACGGGTTGATAGCTAATAGTGGACTTTAACTCTCTGTCACCCGGAATTACAGGTCAGAAAGAGATTCTTCACAAAGTGAACGGGAAATTTCCGGGATCGCAGCTGATCGCGATCATGGGTCCTTCGGGGGCGGGCAAGAGTACCCTGCTGGACGTGCTGTCCGGCTATCGGAGGACCGGCGTCGAGGGCGCGGTGTACGTCAACGGACGCATTCGCAACCTGAACAGCTTCCGGCGGATGACCTGCTACATTACGCAGCAGGATCAGCTGCAGACGCTGCTGACGGTGCTGGAGAACATGAGGATCGCGGCGGACTTGAAGCTTGGCGCGGAGATCTCCAAGCACGAGAAGGAGTCCATCATTGAGGACATCCTGACGGTGTTGGGACTGTACGAGCACCAGTATACGATCACTAGTCGACTGTCTGGGGGTCAGAAGAAGCGATTGTCGATCGCGCTCGAGCTGATCAACAACCCCACGATCATGTTCCTGGACGAACCTACCACGTAAGTGATCGCGAATCATAACTTGGGAACGATCGCTAACTTGATCTTTGTTACGTTACAGCGGTCTGGACAGCTACTCCTGCAACCAGGTGGTGGACCTGCTCAAGCAGCTGGCCAAACAGGGTCGCACGATCATCGCCACGATCCACCAGCCGTCGGCGAAGCTGTTCCAGGAGTTTGACCAGGTGTACGTGCTGTCCAGCGGGGAGTGCATGTACCAGGGCTGTACGAACAGCTTGGTGCCGTTCCTGCAGTCCGTCGACATGCCCTGTCCGGTGTACCACAATCCGGCCGATTACGGTGAGTAGTTGGGGGTGATCGTGCATTCATTTCGCAGACAGACAAAAAAGACAAAATAATAAATAATAATCACGTCTTCTTTCTAGTGATCGAGCTGGCCTGCGGCGAGCACGGCATGGAGAAGATCCAAACCATGGTGATGGAGATGGGCAACGGCGAGAGTACGGACTGGTTTGGCGACAAGCGGAAGGTGCTCAAGCTGGAGCAGCTGCGCAAAAAATACCCGCTGAAGAAGATCATCGAGCAGAACGACAACCTGCACGCGACCTCGCAGTGGCACCAGCTCGAGGTGTTGATCAAGCGGGGCATCATCAAGGCGAAACGAGACGCCACGCTGACCCATCTGCGGATCGGAGTGAATATCTCGATCGCGGCCATGTTGGGCTTCCTGTTCATCGACGCCGGTAATGAGGGTTCGCGCGTGCTGGACAACTACAATCTGCTGTTCTCGATCCTGATGCACCACATGATGGCCACGATGATGCTGACGGTGCTGACCTGTAAGTGATCGCACCTTTTGGATCACTTGAAGTAATTGATCGAAAATTATCTTTCTTTTCAGTCCCCACCGAAATGGGCGTCCTCCTGAAGGAACACTTTAACCGATGGTACTCGCTGAAAAGTTACTACCTCTCCGTCAACCTGATCGATCTACCTCTTTCGGTAAGTTCCACTGCGCGATCGCGTTCAAACCCAACCTAACCGAGGATCATCCTATTTCTAGTTATTCTGCTGCCTCTTGTTCACGTGCATCATCTACTTCATGAGCGGCCAACCGATGGAGCTGTTCCGGTTCGGAATGTTCTTCACAATTAGCTTCCTAATAGTGCTGATCGCGCAAAGCATCGGACTCACGATCGGAGCCTGGTTCAACGTTGTGGTAAGTCGCTCACGTCACTACTCACGAGGTTCAGCAGCCGTTGACCCCAGGGGGGCGGTTTACTATTAATACAACTCTTTATAGTTTGACAAGCACTGTCTATCACGATCGTCAAACTGATCATCGATCATTTGTAGTTGGTAACGGCCGCTAATCAAAATCTCATCTTATCGCCATTATACTCCCTGATGCTTTCCCATGCGTCATCGAAATTTTCCGCCTCCATTTGCAGAATGGAACCTTCCTCGGTCCCGTGCTGTCTATCCCAATGATGATGTTCGCCGGCTTTGGCGTGACGCTCCGCGATCTACCGAGCTACCTCAAGTGGGGCTCGCACATCTCGTACCTTCGGTACGGGCTCGAGGGCTTCGTGAACGCGATCTACGGCGAGAACCGGGCCACGATGGACTGCGAGCTAAAGCCGTACTGCCACTATCGGTGAGGATCGCGAAAATTCCAACTCACGATCGTTTTCTAACCACCAAATTGGTCCTCTAGGTACCCGGCCAAGTTCCTGTCGGAGATCTCGATGGAGGGCGACCAGTTCTGGAAGGACGTGTACGCGCTTACGATCACGTTTGTGCTGGTGCGAATCCTGTGCTATCTGGCGCTCCGGTGGAAGGTGATTGCGGTGCGGTAGATCATTCCAATTCTAGTGAAATTGTTGCACAAACTAGGAAAAAGACACATTCTGTAGGGATAGAAAAGCGTGCGCGTGATAGTTTTAGGTTTATTTGTGCCAAAATGCGTGACCAACAAAGAGGAAGAAAGGAGGAAAGTGAAACGAAAGTGACCAAACAAAGTGATTCACTTGTATTGTGTAAATACCATTAAACCAATTGTTATCCATCCTAGCGTTTAGTAGGATATTTTTACTAATGATATTTATTCGTGTAAGCAAATTGAACGACGTTGTGTTCCATTCCGGATATTACCATGTAACACTAGTGAAGATATCTTTATTTTATGAAATAAAAGCTTTTGAAATCCTTAATTTGTGTGCATTTCAGTGTTTAATCGTTTAATACCATATTTGTTTACTTTCACAGAACCTCCAAATTCGATTCCAATCCTGAGATATTAAAAAAAAAAAACGTCAAAACTCAATGCAATGTTGTAAATTTTCATATTTAAATTGTAAGTAGTTCCGATCAGATCGTGCTACCTTGACACACCCTGTCCTCACCGCACCCCATTCCTAGTCAGAGGTCTTCTTTGTCAAGAATGCACATCTAATGTTTATCTTTTTGATTAGAACTCGGAACTCCGGAAACCAAATAGTCGAACCAGGTTTTTTTTACTGTTGATTGAAAAACTTAACCCTCTACTGCCCATGTTTTTTTTTTCAAATTGTTTTATTTTTCCCGTGTTCAGAAGCTAATTTGAGCAAATTTTAACAAGAAAAAAATTAAATCTCTTGTCTTTGATTTTTTTTGTTTCATTTTAGTATTTTTATTGGCCTTTATCGTGTCGAGTTTATGTTTGTTTTTGATAGTATTTGTTTTATTCTACCACCTACTATCATTATCATATATATTTTTCACATTTTCTGCTATATAACGATACCATTGTCATTTAAATGGTAGAAAAATGCGTAGCAGCATAGTTTGGGACAATACAAAAATTACTGCATGCTTATTTTTACAAAACATATAGGAAATGTTAGAAAAAACACAGCCAACACTGAAATAAAAAAAAGTACCAAATTCTTAAATTCTAGGAATTTTGCCTCCTTTTCTTATTAACACTGGAACGCCCAACGCATGTCCAACTTACACGGACGCCCAAGCCTCCCAAAAAAGTTGGAACGGTAACTTCAACTCGCTGGTTCTCGGGCATAGCTCAACCATTCGGGTCGATTCTTGTTTCCAGGGATTTGTAAGAATGTTTAGATGATCCTAAAATTTGGCAGAACTTGATTTGAACAAATCCCTAATTTCTGCGACCAAAAACATCGTTCCAACTTTTTCAAAAAGACTGCCTCCGCGGAATTTTTGGCGAATATTTTTTTACACGCGAAAAAAAAAGTTGGAACGATGCTTTTGATCGCAAAAATTACAGATTTGATCAAATTGAGTTCTGCAAAGTTCTAGGATAATCTAGACATCCTAACAAATCACTGGAAAAAGGAATCGTCTTGATTGGGTTAGTTATGCCCGAAAACCAGCGAGTTGAATTTACCCTTCCAACTTTTTTGGAGCCTTGGGCGTTGGAATGTTAAGTAATCCAAAAACCCCAATTACTAAATAAGGAAAGCAGCCAAAATTCCTAGAATTTAGGAATTTGGTATTTTTTTTATTTCAGTGAAACATGACCCAAGAATAAAAATACATTTCTCGATTAAATTTTCAAAAGGTCCTATCTGCATAGGAAACCCATGAGGGATAGGTTGTTTTGAAAATTTAATCTAGATTTGAGCAATTCCATGCCAAATAGGGAATCGGTGGTACTCGACCCTCTCCGATTTCAATGAAACTTTGTAGACATGTTATCCTACGCTTATATAAGCCATTTTTATGTATATGGAGCCAGTTCCACACGATAATGACATTTGAGAAGGGCGTAAGTGTTTTAAATATTTTTGTAACTCGGAATATAAATATTTCTGTATCTCGAAGCCGTTGCATCGTATCAAAAAGTGGTCAAAGACAAACTTGTAGGAAATTTTACGGGCTTTTCGATAAAAATACACTGAAAGAAAAAAATACTCAACTTTTATGAGATTTTTTGATTTTTAAGTTTTAAAGTCAAATTTGAGGGGGAGCCCACGATTTTTTTTTGTTCAAAATTTTTGTGAAGATAGCCTAAAATGTTACAAAAAGACTCACGAAAAATGCAGGATGGAGCATCTCACCTAAAATATTACAAAAATCATTTACTGAAACTTTTTTTTTGAAAAGTGCTCTAAACGTCAAAATTTTCAAAAACCGAATACGGGAATCGATTCTCCAGACAATTTTACATAAAAGTCTCCATATTGACCATTGTCCTAAGTCCAATCCTTGTGAAGTTACAGCGGTTTTAAAAATAAAAATGTTGAAAAAATAGGTTTTTTGATGGTTTTTGGCAATTTCTATATGACAGACTTAATTTTTCAGTCTCGTAAATATTTTTACCGGAAAGCTCGTCCAATTTCCCATAAGTTTGTCTTTGACCACATTTCAATTGGATGCATGGGCTTACAGATATAAGCTAATTTACTATCCAGGTTACTATACTACACTGAAAAAAAATATGTTTTCAGTTATGAGCAATGTAATTAGCTTATATCTGTAAGCTCATACAACCAATTGAAATGTGGTCAAAGACAAACTTATGGGAAATTGGACGAGCTTTCCGGTAAAAATATTTACGAGACTGAAAAATTAAGTCTGTCATATAGAAATTGCCAAAAACCATCAAAAAACCTATTTTTTCAACATTTTTATTTTTAAAACCGCTGTAACTTCACAAGGATTGGACTTAGGACAATGGTCAATATGGAGACTTTTATGTAAAATTGTCTGGAGAATCGATTCCCGTATTCGGTTTTTGAAAATTTTGACGTTTAGAGCACTTTTCAAAAAAAAAGTTTCAGTAAATGATTTTTGTAATATTTTAGGTGAGATGCTCCATCCTGCATTTTTCGTGAGTCTTTTTGTAACATTTTAGGCTATCTTCACAAAAATTTTGAACAAAAAAAAATCGTGGGCTCCCCCTCAAATTTGACTTTAAAACTTAAAAATCAAAAAATCTCATAAAAGTTGAGTGTTTTTTTCTTTCAGTGTATTTTTATCGAAAAGCCCGTCAAATTTCCTACAAGTTTGTCTTTGACCACTTTTTGATACGATGCAACGGCTTAGAGATACAGAAATATTTATATTCCGAATTACAAAAATATTTAAAACACTTACGCCCTTCTCAAATGTCATTATCGTGTGGAACTGGCTCCATATACATAAAAATGGCTTATATAAGCGTAGGATAACATGTCTACAAAGTTTCATTGAAATCGGAGAGGGTCGAGAAAAAAGTACCTGAAAAATTCCTGTTTTGGGCTGGAATTGCTCATTTTTAAAAACGTTGGCAATGTCACATAAAACAAGTGAAACTTCCAACCCTAAAATTTTCAAAAATTCAATGAGTTCTTCTTTCTGATGCTCTTTAAACATCAAAAACTCGTTGAATTTTTTTTTTCGATTTTGAGATCGTGTTCAAAATGAGAAGATTAACACTCTTCTGCCGCAAATATTATTTCGAACATTTTTATTTTGAGTCATTTTGAGCAACTATTGTTCTATGAAAAACTGTACTTCTCTTGTTTTATGTTTTTCTTGTTTTATTATTAGTTCTATTATTTGCATTTATCTTTTTTAATTTATATTTGTTTTGGTAGTATAACATTACATACCGTAAACTGGGGTCAATCGGGACACATGGGGTGAATTGGGACAGCAGTTTTAACCATGATGGAGCACAATATTTTGATTTTTCTGGTTGGTTTCGGTTAGAGCAGACTCAGACCAACAAAATGTGTAAATCCATTTCCAAATGTAAAAGCTTCAAGTGCTCTAAAAACTGCTGTCCCTATTCAGACTGAAGTCCTGATTCGCCCCAGATCACGTTACATCTAATTTTTTCATGGATTTACAGTCACTTTTTCAATTTTTTGCTTGTTTTTCACACTTTCTGCTATTAAATGGCACCATTATCATTTAAATTGTTAAAAAAATGCATAGAGGCATAGTCTGTGACACTAGAAAAAATACTGCACACTTCTTTTTACTTAAACTATAGGAAATGTTAGTGAAAAACACAGCCAAAGTTGACCTCTAAAAAATGACATTTTCAAAAACATTGGCAAAGTCACATAAGACAAGTGAAACTACCAACTCAAAATTTTCTAAAATTTCAATAATTCTTCTTTCCAGTGCTTTTTAAAAATCAATAATTTGTTGAAAAATTGATTTTTGACGATTTTTTAAAATCAAAGCCCGTCTAAAGGCGCGGTTGGGTTGTAGAGGGTTAAACAAATAATCTATTTTTGGATTATGATTCGATTATCTTAAGTCCCATTCAATCTTCGGACAATCAGGCTTTGGAGTCTGGGGTGCACTATGTAAACATCCAAAAAAATATGTTTTCCGTTTGTTTCTTCATCACATTTTTATAAACAAAAATATAGAGTGTTAAACATTTTACTTTATATTTTAACGCCAAATCATTGTCTGGCACATGACAAAACATATTTTAAACTTAAGGAGATTAAACATTCAGTGGTTGTTAGACATTAGCTCGACCAAAAATGAACTAAAAAGCGACTTCAAAACCTTAACAGACACACAAAGCAAAGCTAAATAATTAAAATTTTTGAACTATTATTTAAAAATCTTCATTGAATAGGTAGACTTAAACATAATAAATTATTTAAAAAGTCACTCTGAACCATTTTAAGGTTTAAAGGATGCATGATCTAAAAATTCTGTCAAAAGTTTTAAGAACTGTTTGAGTTCAATTGACTGGGAAAACTTGAAAAAAATATTTTCCGAAATTAATAAAGATGGACCCGTTTCTTCAAAATTGGGGAATTAGCTGGAAACAATTCAAAAAATCCTTGCGTTTAGAATTGTTTTAAGCATGTTTGAATTTATTTAAAAATCTATAGATTTCTCGGAAATTATCGATGTACAGTACCGCAAAAGTTTTTGTTCGCTGAAATTTATGTTTTTGTCAAATATTACATTTTTGAAAACTAATGATTGCAAAACAACTGAACTGAACTGAACAAAAAAAAATCAAAAAACTTCAAAATTTCGATAAACTTTAGACATGTAATCAACTGAAAACAATTTAAAATACTAACTTTGATTATGATTGAAAAAGTTGAAAAATATTTTGAAGTTTTGTAAAATTTTGATGCAAAAATATTGTTTTCAGCAAAAAATATGTTTTTCGTCAAAACTAAGATTTTTTGAAATCTAATGATTGCTAAACAACTGTTCTGCTGTACAATGCATTTGAAAACACTTTTTTCATTGAAAAGTTGAAACCTGGACAAGTAATTTAAATTTTTCTTTTTTTTTATTTCCCCCTCCCCCTCCCTTTTTGACTTTGGCCAGAGTTAAGGGACATAAACTTTGAAAAATATTTGCAACGGCCTTAAACATAAAAAAAAATATTTTTATCGATTTTTTTTTACCTACACCAGGGGTGACCAAAGTATGGCCCGCGGGCCAAACGTGGCCCGCGAGGTGATATTTTGTGGCCCGCGGACCCATTTTGAATGATCATGTAAAATGGCCCGTTGACCACTTGTAAAGTGATTTTACACTTTTTCAAAATTAAGGTTTATTTTAAACTTTTATATGCTAATCTTTTTTTATTTTTTGCTAATAAAAAATCTTATGATTTATTAATATTTTGAGCCCCACTTTAAGATACAAATAATTTGTTAAACAAAATTATAATTAAAACAATTTTACACGTTTCAATGTGAGTGAAACTAGTTTATATCGTCAAAACTGTTCATCAAACATTTTTGTAAATATTTAAAAAACGTTCAAGTTTGACTTAGGTAGAATTCTGTAATAGTTCCAAAAATATTTATAAGGTTTCTTTATTAATATGCAAATAATGACCCTTTTATGAACTGACCCTCAAACTTACATAGCACTTCCTTCGGGATTCGAACTCATCACAAGTAATGATTGCAGTTTAACTAAACGGAAGCTTAAAACATTTTCTAACATTTTTTTTCATTGAATTGTTGAAATTCTGGTTCCCAACGATTTTTCATTAGCCACACTTAACTCATAGATAAAATTACGCCTTTAGATGAATTGTTCAACATGTATTGTCACCATTTTCGAAACATAAAAACATTTTTTTTTAAACACAGGTACATTCAGCTTAAAACTTTTTTTTTCAAATGCATAAAACAATAAAATCAATAATATCGATAGAAAACCGTTATTTTGTGGTTTCTATTATTTTGAATAGATTTTTTTTCAAATAACAGAAATTAAATCTTTTAAATTGAAAAAACGTAATTTATTTTTTTTAATAACCTATTTTTTGTAAATCTGGCCCGCAAGCTCATTTGAGCTTCAAATTTGGCCCGGCCTACAAAAACTTTGAGCACCCCTGACCTACACCTACACCTTTACCTACTTTTTGAAAAAAACTTATTTTTTTAAAATGCATGTTTTTTTATAATTAATATCGATCTAAAAAATCGTTCCCAAGGTATCATTTTTAAACTTTGATAGTCTATTTGAATGAACAGTAGGGTGGTCTAAGTCCGGATACCCTCTGGAATCGAATATTGACCCATCACTAGGCTAAATTCCAAATTTGAGCTGATTCTGACCACGGTAACCCATCGCAGTAACACAGCAAAAAAAAGTTGAATTTTGGAAGGTTGAAAATTTGGTAGGTTGAATTTTACCTCTTTTTTTTGAGTAATATTACATAAACAATGTGTAAAAATGTGAACCTTATGAATATCCATCAAAAACTGATGAATATTAATCAATTCCTGATGTAATACTACACATTAATTTCGACACAAAATCTGTCACCGTTTCCTGATGAATATTACCCTCATTTTTTTTTCTGTGAAGCCTTTAAAGTGTTTTGCGAAAAATCGTAAAATGTATGGAGAAAGGCAACTGTTTCATTTTTATACCTACAGAGGGCGTAATAATTGTTTGATTCATTCCAACTCTCGAATGTAGGATCTTCATTAAATTTGCAACAACTTTCCCCAAGACACCATAGCCGTATTGTTGAACTGATTTTGGTTGATACGTGGTAGATTTTTTTTTAAAATAATACTTTAGCATCGAACTCGCAAAAAATCCTCCAAATCATCTACCACAATGATCACACATAAAATTTTGGTGGACAAGTGTTTACCGCGATCAATTTATGACAATTCATCCCCAACGGAATAGTTCTAGAAAATTCACCACTTATCTACCAAAATCAATTCAACATGACGGCTCATATTTTTAGGATTTTTTCCCCGAAAAGTTATTAGCTTCCAAAAATGTCAATTTTTACGCAACCGGCTTTAGGGGGTAGTTTTAAACTTTGTGACTACTTTACCAAGTTCAAAAAGATGGAAACTTTCAAAAAAATCATGCAGAATTTTTTTTTTCGCTTTTGGGAGAATTGTTTTGTTGCTGAATGAATACTTTTGCATCACACTGTAAAAAGCTTCTTCTACGATCAGGGGGTTGAAAAGCTTGCTTAGCAAAAAAGCTTCCATGAACACTTTCAGTTTGGTCGGTAAGGCAGAGGGTGCGATAAAGCTGTCAAGCAATGGGTTGAAAGAACAAGCTTTTGAAGTTATTTTGAGTTATGATTCTTTCTAAGTCTTTTGTTGAGGAATTTCTTTGATGTTAGTTTTCAGAGTTGAACAATGTATTAGCTGCACAATTAGGCCGTTGAAATTATTTTTCAAAGTTAATGTCTATGTTTCGAAATCGGCCGGAAAATCGGAAAGATTGTTTTTATTAAAATCCTTAAAAATTTTAATGGAAATAAACAACTGGACTGGACTTTCAAGGCACCTTTTTGATTGAAATGTTAAAACTATGGATCGTAACTGGATGGACTTTGGCCGCCCAAAAAGCCTTCAGTTATCGAGGGAGTTTATAGCTAGTAATCAACAATAGTTTCCTATACTTGGTGCTAATTGATCAACGATCAGCTATACCTACAAACAATGTATCAACTTTATCACCAATCTTAAACTTCTCTGACTTGTTGACCTGCAGTAACTTCCGGTCACCCCCTGGCAAATCTCAGAACTGAGAACATTAGAACCTCTCAGTAGTGGCGGCATCGACTTCATCGACAAAGATTACAGGTTGATTGAGCCGTTAAAGTCATAAACACCCCCCACGCCGCTGGTGGAGCCTCAGAAGGAAGGGGGATTCTACTACACCAAGGTAAAGAGAAAAAAAACTAACTTAATCCACCTATGTGGTTGATGCCTTCCTCACTTTTTACCAAAACTGGGTAATATGAGTGGTTTCAGTTTTTTTGAGATCCAAAAAAAAAAGGAACGCAATGTGGTGATAACCTGATACAGGGTTGTCATTTTCTCAATGTTTTGGACTCATTGGAAAGGCCTTTCAATTGCCTATCCAACGATGGGTTGGATGATGGATCCGGACATAGTTTACATATATTTAAGTGAGATCCGACTTCAAAAAAGTACATAAATATCACTTAAGTGGTCATAACTCGAGACTGGGTTGCCAGATCTTCAATGTTTTGGACTCTTTGGAAAGGCCTTTCAATTGCCTAACCAACGATGGGTCGGATGATGGATCCGGACATAGTTTACATATATTTAAATGAGATCCGGCTTAAAAAAAGTACATAAATATCACTTAAAAGGTCATAACTCGAGACAGGGTTGCCAGATCTTCAATGTTTTGGACTCGTTAGAAAGGTCTTTCAACCTAACTAACGATGTATAACATGTTGATGTTTGGTTCAGTTTACTGCCATTTATTCAACTTCCGAAAATATGCGAAAACACATTTTTATACATAACTTTTGAACTACTTATCGAAACTTCAAACAATTCAATAGCACCGTATGGGACCCTAAACCAAGTCGAATGCGACTGGTTTGGTCAAAATCGGTTCAGCCAGTGCTAAGAAAACTGCGTGACATTATTGGTCACATACACACACACATACACACACACATACACACACATACACACACATACACACAGACATTTGTTCAGTTTTCGATTCTGAGTCGATATGTATACATGAAGGTGGGTCTAGGAGCTTTTAATAGAAAGTTCATTTTTAGAGCAGGATTATAGCCTTACCTCAGTTAGGAAGGCAAAACACAAACCTCATCGAGGTTAAGGGTACGACCATTTAGGAGGGTAATTTTTCCCCCACAACCTCGGTTTACTATCTTTCGACTCTCGACAACAGTTTGGTGATGATGATGTAGCGCAAAATAATAATCGTGTTTTATTAATTAGTGACACTCGCGATCGGTAAGATGATCAAGTTGTAGGGTTTTATTGAAAAACGTTGCAAATTTAACGATTAGTAGCTTCTATGGATGAGGTTGGGGGAGGGTGAGTAATGGCCGTTTCTAATTGATTGGTTTTAGCTGTCACTTACAAGGGAGGTTTTATGGAAACATGTAATTAATACTTTCTGTTTGAATTGTCATTGTGGTAGTTAAACTGTCTTTTCTAGGAATTTAACACATTTATTTGAGATTCACTTGACTGTTGTTAGAACTTGGTTAATCTAAGCAAGTAACTGAAGACTTTAATGACACATAATGTTGAAATAGTCTGCACAAAGATAAACTGGGCAAATATTTTACGATGATGATTGTCGTGGTGGTAAGTGATTTGATACACAAGGAAGGAAGCTTTGGAGCTTGTGATCGTTTGCCTTTGCTAAATGTCTTTTTGTACCGGCAAAACATTTTTGTTCTTTTTTGTATGTTTTGAGATTTCTCTGTGTGCTGAGGTCATTATAGTTTGGACTTTAATGAGCTATTTGGGTGTCTGGAATATGAGGTAAACAATTTAATTGAATAAATGAAAACAGCTTGAATACTAAAAACTAAAAACTAAAAACTAAAAACTAAAAACTAAAAACTAAAAACTAAAAACTAAAAACTAAAAACTAAAAACTAAAAACTAAAAACTAAAAACTAAAAACTAAAAACTAAAAACTAAAAACTAAAAACTAAAAACTAAAAACTAAAAACTAAAAACTAAAAACTAAAAACTAAAAACTAAAAACTAAAAACTAAAAACTAAAAACTAAAAACTAAAAACTAAAAACTAAAAACTAAAAACTAAAAATTAAAAACTAAAAACTAAAAACTAAAAACTAAAAACTAAAAACTAAAAACTAAAAACTAAAAACTAAAAACTAAAAACTAAAAACTAAAAACTAAAAACTAAAAACTAAAAACTAAAAACTAAAAACTAAAAACTAAAAACTAAAAACTAAAAACTAAAAACTAAAAACTAAAAACTAAAAACTAAAAACTAAAAACTAAAAACTAAAAACTAAAAACTAAAAACTAAAAACTAAAAACTAAAAACTAAAAACTAAAAACTAAAACTAAAAACTAAAAACTAAAAACTAAAAACTAAAAACTAAAAACTAAAAACTAAAAACTAAAAACTAAAAACTAAAAACTAAAAACTAAAAACTAAAAACTAAAAACTAAAAACTAAAAACTAAAACTAAAACTAAAAACTAAAAACTAAAAACTAAAAACTAAAAACTAAAAACTAAAAACTAAAAACTAAAAACTAAAAACTAAAAACTAAAAACTAAAAACTAAAAACTAAAAACTAAAAACTAAAAACTAAAAACTAAAAACTAAAAACTAAAAACTAAAAACTAAAAACTAAAAACTAAAAACTAAAAACTAAAAACTAAAAACTAAAAACTAAAAACTAAAAACTAAAAACTAAAAACTAAAAACTAAAAACTAAAAACTAAAAACTAAAAACTAAAAACTAAAAACTAAAAACTAAAAACTAAAAACTAAAAACTAAAAACTAAAAACTAAAAACTAAAAACTAAAAACTAAAAACTAAAAACTAAAAACTAAAAAACTAAAAACTAAAAACTAAAAACTAAAAACTAAAAACTAAAAACTAAAAACTAAAAACTAAAAACTAAAAACTAAAAACTAAAAACTAAAAACTAAAAACTAAAAACTAAAACTAAAAACTAAAAACTAAAAACTAAAAACTAAAAACTAAAAACTAAAAACTAAAAACTAAAAACTAAAAACTAAAAACTAAAAACTAAAAACTAAAAACTAAAAACTAAAAACTAAAAACTAAAAACTAAAAACTAAAAACTAAAAACTAAAAACTAAAAACTAAAAACTAAAAACTAAAAACTAAAAACTAAAAACTAAAAACTAAAAACTAAAAACTAAAAACTAAAAACTAAAAACTAAAAACTAAAAACTAAAAACTAAAAACTAAAAACTAAAAACTAAAAACTAAAAACTAAAAACTAAAAACTAAAAACTAAAAACTAAAAACTAAAAACTAAAAACTAAAAACTAAAAACTAAAAACTAAAAACTAAAAACTAAAAACTAAAAACTAAAAACTAAAAACTAAAAACTAAAAACTAAAAACTAAAAACTAAAAACTAAAAACTAAAAACTAAAAACTAAAAACTAAAAACAAAAAACTAAAAACTAAAAACTAAAAACTAAAAACTAAAAACTAAAAACTAAAAACTAAAAACTAAAAACTAAAAACTAAAAACTAAAAACTAAAAACTAAAAACTAAAAACTAAAAACTAAAAACTAAAAACTAAAAACTAAAAACTAAAAACTAAAAACTAAAAACTAAACCCGAGCAGACGGAAATAACTTGAGAAGGTCAGTTTTTGATATTGTGAGAAGATCGAAATATGTTATTGGGATGATCGGATTAGTTGTTAAAATAACAAAAATCAATAACAAAGATTTGTTCGAAGAATAACTTAAACTGTTATTATGTTGTTATTGCAATAACAAACCAATAACACAGAAGGAATCATGAAGGAATAACAAGATTTGTTATTTTGTGCGGAGAGGTGGAGCAGCATAATAACAAAAAATGTTATTGAACTGGTTTGTCTCCATAGCCAAAAAAGTTATTGTTTTGGTTTATTTGTAATTTGCAAATCAACCTGCAGTTGCCATAACTCATCTGTACTAGTCAGGGCTGCAGAGTTGGATACATTCGAGCGACTTTAAATCCATACTATGAAGACAACTCCGACTCTGGATGCAGGATATGACGTTCAGCTCTCCAAAAATACCCGACTTCACAGATTCCGACTCCAAGTAAAAGTTGCTGAAAATTTGATGAATCCGATACAGTCTCCGAGGTCTCACTCCAGCTCGAACTTCAACGTCAGCTCCGACTTCCTGGCTCTGTGAAAATAATAACAGTTTTTGTTATTCACACTTCAAAAATTCTCAATAAATAAATCAATTCCGTTAGGGAATATAACAAAATTTAAATAAAATGAACTCTCAAAAGTTAATTTTATCGGAATAATTTCAGCTTGAAACCCCATTTTATGGTGAAATAAATGACCCCGATGAAACTGGTCAAAATTATCCCATAGTTCTAGCCAATTTTAGCAAAGTCCCTTAGGGGTTATATCAAATAATTAAAAAGATCAACTTCCAAAATTTCAACTTTTAAGAATAATTTTAGCTTAAGGACCCCATTTCATGGCTAGATAATGACCCCGACGAAATTGGTCAAAATTATCCCATAGTTCTAACCAATTTTAGCAAAGTCCCTTAGGGGTTATATCAAATAATTAAAAAAATCAACTTTCAAAATTTCAACTTTTTGGAATAATTTTAGCTTAAGGACCCCATTTCATGACCGAAAAAATGACCCCGACGAAATTGGTCAAAATTATCCCATAGTTCTAGCCAATTTTAGCAAAGTCCCTTAGGGGGTATATCAAATAATTAAAAAAATCAACTTCCAAAATTTCAATTTTTTAGAATAATTTTAGCTTAAGGACCCCATTTCATGGCCAGAAAAATGACCCCGACGAAATTGGTCAAAATTATCCCATAGTTCTAGCCAATTTTAGCAAAGTCCCTTAGGGACCATCCATAAACCACGTGGACACTTTAGGGGGGGGGGGGGGGGTTATGGCGATTGTCCACGCTCCATGCAAAAAAGATTTTTTTTGTATGAACAATTGTCCACGAGGGGGGGGGGGGGTTCAAGATTACCAAAAAAGTGTCCACGTGGTTTATGGATGGTCCCTTAGGGGGTATATCAAATAATTAAAAAAAATCAACTTCCAAAATTTCAACTTTTTAGAATAATTTTTGCTTAAGGACCCCATTTCATGGCCAAAATAATGACACCGACGAAATTGGTCAAAATTATCCCATAGTTCTAACCATTTTATACAAAGTCCTTTAGGGGGTATATTAAATAATTTAAAAAAATCAACTTTCAAAATTTCAACTTTTTGGAATAATTTTAACTTAAGGACCCCATTTCATGGCCAAAAAAATGACCCCGACGAAATTGGTCAAAATTATCCCATAGTTCTAGCCAATTTTAGAAAAGTCCCTATCAAATAATTATTTAAAAAAATCAACTTTCAAAATTTAAACTTTTTAGAATAATGTTAGCTTAAGGACCCCATTTCATGGCCAAAATAATGGCCCCGATGAAATTAGACAAAATTATCCCAAAGATCTAAACATATTTAACAAAAGAAAAAATAATAACAGATTGTGTTATGGACTCTTAGAAACTTTTCCATTTGTGCGATTTATGGTAATTTTATTTCTACGTCAGTATACCGAACGAATAACAAATTTTGTTATTAGGAGAGTTTTTGAAATGTATAACATTTCTTCTTATTAGCGTGTTATTAAACATTTTCAATATAATATCACTTCAATACCAAATTTTGTTATTTTATCAGAAACTGTTATTATTTTTTCTTCTTGAAGTTGAACTTCAGGATAAAATAATAACACTTTTTGTTATTTTAACAGGATTTGTTATTGAAATATTATTAATTTTGTTATTACCGTCTGCCCGGGAAAACTAAAAACTAAAAACTAAAAACTAAAAACTAAAAACTAAAAACTAAAAACTAAAAACTAAAAACTAAAAACTAAAAACTAAAAACTAAAAACTAAAAACTAAAAACTAAAAACTAAAAACTAAAAACTAAAAACTAAAAACTAAAAAAATTCGTTGATAATTACTAATCCAAACCATCATTTTATCTCTAATTTATCCGTCGATCAAACCTGTCTATTTAAAAAATCACTTTCCGAACATTCCATGAACTTCCACGCCATGTCTGCTGGCCACTTCTGCTGCAACCGTGCCCTTCAATTATATTTATGCTTCGTACGTCTAGAATATTCCGACAGTCGTGTACGTTGAAGCATACTTATTTATCCACTCTTTGGTGCAAGGGTAAGTCTCGTACACTTGCCGCCGAACGTTTCCATCATATGTTTTTGATACTTTTTTATTTAAATCGTTCAACTGCGTCACCGATCACGAATAACCAGTTATGTTGTTGACTCGGTTGAGCTTAGAGTCTAGACACCTCCTCTCAGCACCGCGGGTTTGATCTCGTTGGAATCTACGCGGTCAACGTGCCATGATCCACGAAGAAGTTGGAGAACACCTGGATCTGTTGCAGGATGTTTACAGCGAAGATTGGTTTGTCAACAAGTTTGCAACAAATTTGATTTTGTTTCGTCATTTTCAAAAACAACTTAAAACAAATTTGACACAATTTAAATCACAGCAACCCATTTTCCGACTGACCACTTTCAACACAACCACTAAGTGGTCTTGTTGTCCAATCGATTCAACTGAGCAAGCCGTGAGCAACAAGAGAGTACTCTTCTCTTCTCTCAGCAACATCTGCATGCAGCTGTTGTTCCGAAGCCGGCTTGCTTCGATGAAGACCACACGATTCAGCACCGCTACGTCATCGTTCGTTGGTCAGTTTGAGCTCTTTCTCAGAATACTTGTACGCGTGCATGCATGCTTGGATTGATTGCTGTGTAGTCTGCCGTGCCGAACCTCTGTGGTTCTGTTAGGGTAGAGGGTTGTCATTTTGACTTTTGATCGTAGTTTGAGGTTATGTGACGTCTTTTTCATTCAACAAATTTGAAATGTGCTCACATTTGGTCAAATTTTCCCCAAATCAACCCTTTCTCTCATCTTGTACTATCGCTGCACCGCCAACTTCCGAAGCCGCGATGTTTGCTCTGTGTAGCTCAACCTCGTTGTTGTCGTGTAGCTCAGTGGTGTTGCTCAGTCGTGTGTTCTACATCGTCGTCGGGTCGGGTCGGGTTCGCCTTAACTGAGGATCGTCCGCGGCGATTTCGCTCAGTAGCGTTTTTACCGTGGCCGGTTGAGGAGCAAAAAGGTGGACAGAGGCGCGAGCGAGCGGAACAGATTCCGAATCTCGTCGGAACTTTTTTTTTTCCTAGTTGTTGTTGTTTTTGTCACGGTGCACGTTTAGTGGCGGTTTTGTTAGAAGTGAGAAGAAGCTCTTTTGTTTTGATTTTGTAGCCATTCCAAGCGTGCTTCTGTAGTGTGAGTTTGTGTCTGGGATAGTTCGTTTGCTTAAGGTAGCAAATTGTTTTCTTTCTGTTGCTCTTTGACTTATTTGCGGGCTGGTTCGAGCTGCATCAGTTCGGGACGGACAGTCGCGTGTAATTGTGACTTTTTGACTCTGGTGTGTTTGTGTTTTAGTTTTGTTTTTTCGGTGATCGCAGTGGGCTGTGGGAATTGGTGAATGGTTCGGAAGATTCGACATGCTTTCACGAGGAAGTTGTGGAGTAGTTTTTGATTGGTGCTTCGAATTGCGATGTTGTGGTGGACGCACAGAAAAAGGAACACCATGTGGCATTCATTTACTTGCTGACCTTCGATCAAATTGTGTAGAATACTTTAAAGGAAAACACACCTTATAACATTGAATGGTGAACGATGCAAATTCGAATCATATGACCGATTTTGAATATTTTGTACATACAAATGTGTTTCTAGTTTTGGCGAGCAGTCTTGTCGAAAAAGAAAAACAGATTTTCTCTACTTCACCGACGTTTCGGCCTTAAACATTGATGTGCAGCAAACGTAAAGGACAGTTTAACAATAGGACTAAAACATTTTTGACAAGAAACAGACAACTTTAAACCCCCTGAAGAAGGCCTCAAAATAAAGGCCGAAACGTCGGTGAAGTAGAGAAAATCTGTTTTTCTTTTTCGACAAGACTGCTCGCCAAAACCAGAAAGATTTAAAAATAATCAGTCGTTGCGAACCCGGATCATACAAATGTGTATTAAAATTTTTTAACAATGAAAATCATCCAAACAAAACATTTGTTCAGAATTTGATTCTGAGTCGATAGGTATACGTGAAGGTATTTAAGAAGTTCATTCAAAATAAAGTTAAATGACTTTAAAATCAACATTCGAAAGTGTTTAAAGAAAGTCCTTTTAAAATTTTCGTATTTTACATAAACACTTTCATATTTTTTTTTGATATTTTGCAAGCTCATGCACAACGAATCTCTGATTTTCTTGTGATATTTTTGCTGCAATATTTAGAAAATTAAGCATAAAAATTTGAGGACAAAGTTCACTTTATCTTGAATTTTGAAACTGAACTAGGCTTTAATTTTGAATATTTAAGGTGTTTTTTTTTGTTTTATACCGCATTTTTTTAAGTTTTCTGAGCAAATTAATTAATATTAATTAATTCATGAACAAAACAAAAAAAAATTAAAAAAAGTATTGTTATACAAAGTATTCTGAATCATTAAGAGTTGGCTTCTATTTGATTGTGGCAAGGTTCTTAAAAAAATCTATTTGAAATATTAATACTTAATCAAACATTATTTTTAACGTACACCTAGGGTGTGTACTATAAATTATTAAAAAGAACTTTACAATATCAGGAGTTTTTTTAAATGATCCAATGAACGAAAATTTTAAATTTTGTTTTTTTTTATGTTTTTGGAGCTGCTTTGCGTCAAGGGTATTCAAAAACATCCAGAAAGCCAAAACATTTTTGATTGCACCTAGCGGAAAAAAGCTCTAGAAATGTAATAATTTAGTACAACAGCAATTTCCCACGAAACACGAAGATTCCAACAAAATTTGGGTGGCGATTCCTTTGCCGAAATAATTCGATCCGTATTTTTTTGTTTCGCCATTAGGGTAGTCCAAAAAATTGTAATTTTGGACGATTTTTGCAAAAACAATAATTAAAAAAACATGATCCCGCGCCTTTTACACCGAATTTTTCAAAAAATCATATGTCGAAATCCAGTTAATGAAACATCACAATTTGGAGATATGTTTGGTAAAGTTGTCTCTTTGGTTCCGAGACCTCTAAACCCGCATTTTTAGTGGTCATACGACCTTTTCAAATATATGGCTGGACCTTTTATTTGCGTCCAAGAAAGCAAAATTCTGATAAATGGCACGGATTATTTTTTGCAAAAATTGACAAAAATTATCATTTTTCGGACAACACTAACACGGGGTTGTCTACCCTAATGGCCAAACAAAAAAAAGGGTCTAATTATTTCTGCCAAGGACGTCGGGAATTGCTAACATACTAAATAAAATAATTACATTCCTGATAATTTTATGTGCATTTTTATTAGAAATTATGTTTCATAAAAAATAAAATTTGTTAGATTTTAGGTGTTTGAGTAAAATTTTCAAATAGTATTGAATTTTTATAAAAAAATAGACTGAATTTTTCATTATTACTAAGAAATTGAAAAAAAATATCTATAAGAATTATAATGATGATAGATATGAAAAATTGGAAAAAAAATATTTTGGCAAATATTGCAATAAAATCTGTTTAGCTTGAAACACATCCAAAAATTGTTTCTGCAAATATTGTTGGCGCCAAGTTCAGTTGATATTCTATTTGTGAAATATATTTTCATCGACACTTTAGCCGTAATATTCAGACCAAAATATTGGATCAATTGCGAATATCTTGTTAGCACTTTCCAAAAATCGCATGCTTATTGATTGTAATCACATGCAACAAATAATTTTTTCACACCATCGTACTCTACATTTAAAGTAGTAAACCACTCTTCAGCGTACCGTTTGTTACCAAAGTGATCAATATTGACAAATGGGGCGTTTCGTGATTCCAAGGTCAGGTATACTGTTAAAAAGTAGTTATTTTTATGTTTTGCAATTTTCCAATTTTTTAATAAAAATTTTAAATGTTAAATATACAGGCTATGATATAAATTTATGATTAAAAAAATGTTTTTCTTCTTGTGTACACAATTAGTTCATAAACACTTTTGCCTGGTTAGAAAAATTGCATCACAAAATAATTCAACAGGGGGTGCACGATGACAAAGACGGGGTGGTGCTGACCAAGATATAGATAACAGTAGATTGCACGAGGTGCAGCAGAATGCACCCAGGTGTACAATTACACGCGAGTGTTTGGTTAAGTGTGAATACTAGAAGTGTTGATATCTTTGTGGGGAGAAATTAGGTTAAATTGATTTGGACAAACAGTGATTAACTAGTTCCACTTTGTTTTCAGGAAACGCGTAAAAGTGCTCAAATATCCTGTTGAAAGTTAGGAAAAAGGAAGAAAAACAAAAAAAACAGTTTGTGACGAAGAAACGTGAAACCTAAACGGTTGAGCAGACAAGCGGACCACAAGTGTTAGTGATACCTTCCCCCTATTATAGACTGACCAAACCAAAACCACCACACAATATTCCTTCCGGGGACAGAGAACGAATATCGATTTCAGTGTCTACCTTAGAGAGTGTCGGGTAGAAGTACATAAAGGTGTTGTACTAAGACTAAGCATACAAATTTGCCAAAGTGACAGAGTAGTATTGCGATACACGCACTTTGACTACGGGCCTGGAAGGTTGTGTGTGGGGAGGAAAACAACCCTATTTATCCGGAGGAGGAAAGTAGTAAGTAATACTTCTACACATTTGTGAGTGAGGGGGTTGCATCATGGGTGTGTGTGCGCTTAGGTTGCACTTTTTTTTCTGCACATGCATACTAAACTTACTGACTAGCGCTATCGATACTAATGGCACGCACGCAATTGCAAACAGGAATGAGAATGTTTGTTACCTGCTGAGAGGGAGAGGAAAAAACCCGGGAGAATCTTTGATTGGCATCAAAGTAGCTACCGAATGAAAAAGTTCTGGAAAATAATTCTAGATAAAATTTACAAATGGTCCTATCTGCATAGGACTCATAGGTTCCTTTGAAAAATTACTCTACAATAGTATTTTTTATCGAAAAATAAACTACAAAAATAGTTTTGAAAATTCAGTTATTTTTTAATACACAACATAAAAAAATGGCACACGTATTTTTTGGGAAATTAAATTAACTTTTCGAATCTACATTAATCAAAGCTTTGCAACTATTTGAGCAAAAGACTTTCTACAGGTTGCATTTAATAGAAAATTGTCCAAGGAATTCGATAAAAATAAAATTTTAACCCTTAAATGCCCACTAATATTATATTTTAACGTTTTAAGTATAAAAATTCAGTTTTGATCAATGGATTATATTTTTATTTTTTTTTTATCGCCATCGTGTTTCCCGGACAATTTTACATAATAATTAATATAGACTTCAAACTAAAATGAACTGTTGGCGAGATACAGCGATTTTACTGAAAAAAGTTCGATTTTGCACTGCACTCTGTCCTATGAATTCAAATCCGAAATAAGTTTCTCACATATAAAAACCGAATTATGCGAGATTCATTCCTTTTTGTTGAAAAGTACACCATGAACTTCCGAGTGCTGCGCAAAATCAAACTTTTTTCAGTAAAATCGCTGTATCTCGTCAATAGTTCATTTTAGTTTGAAGTCTACATTGATTATTATGTAAAATTGTCCGGGGAACACGATGGTGGTAAAATAAAACAAATAAAAATATAAGCAATTGGTCAAAATTGATTTTTTATACTTAAAACGATAAAATATAATATTAGTGGGCATTTAAGGGTTAAAATTTTATTTTTATCGAATTCCTTGGACAATTTTCTATAAAATGCAACCTGTAGAAAGTCTTTTGCTCAAATAGTTGCAAAGTTATGATTAAAAGAAAAAAAAATTAGAAAATCGCCAAAAAAGAGGGTGGTGCCAAAAATGAGGGATGGTCTAATCAGCACCAAACTTGGGATTTCTGTTAACTATCGATAGATAAACGTTCCCTCCAAGTTTGGTCCAAATCGGTGAAGGTCGAGTCCAAAAGTGTACTCAGTTGACCTGGAATGACTCATGTTTAGATTATAGTGAAGATTATCGCCAATTATTAGCTAATTCTAAGATTTGAAGCTTGAAAAACATAACAAATGCAATAAAATCATAGATTTCAATAATTTTCCGGGATTCTGGGAATTCCCGGGATTTAATAAATATTTTTACCGTTTCCCGGGAAATTCACAACCCGGGAAAATTGGACGCCCTAAACCTTAGTATGAGATTTCCAGAATTGCTGATAAGTGCAATAAGAACAGTAAATTTAATTTGATTAATGTTGTTGTTTTGATTTGATGTGATAATTAACTAGATAAAAAATGGATAAATAAAATTATGTTTACATAAAATAATAATTATTTTTCATGGGAAAATCTTAATTTTTAAATTTTATTTGGAACCTATTGTTGCCGGAATAAGATAGTTTTTTAAATAAGTCTTAAGATTTCTAAAGTGAAATATTTCATGTCCACATTGCTTTTAACAATAATAAATAAAGAATCACTTAAAGTTCACCCAAATCAAGACCAAACACGGAAACTGGAAAGGGGATGAGTCAATACTGCATTTTGAAAACAACTCTCAACATTCTAAAACTGGAAACGTTTCCAAGCCAGTCGGCCAGCTGATAGCACAATCACTATCAAGCTCAAATTTCACTCAGAAAACCACATGTTGTGAGCACGTGCTTGATCATAGCAAGCATATTCTTGCCGATCGGAGTAAGCTTTGAAATTCAAATTTATTTTAAGGTTATTGACAGTAAGATATTTTTAAGTCCTACTGTTTTTTTGATAACTTTTCTTGATTTGCAATAAAACATAAAGAGAACTTTCTGAATGTGCTTGAAACTGAAAGTTCATCCGTCAGTATTTCCATCATCAGCCCTTATCAGCAGCGTATGACCACGTTGAGGGCCAACACACGCGGAATTGCATCCAGTCTCATGATCGTGACCGAACTCAAGGAGAATTTGACCGCATCTTATTTGTTTTCCAATTTACAGCTCGTGTCAACATAAATCATCAGATCAAACTTCCAGTAGTCGTGAATTGCTCAGTTATCAAATAAATCAACCGTGATTTATTTATTTAGGTTAAGATTTTAATCACTCAGGTACGAAGAAAAAAAAACAAACTTCAAACGTTTTCAAATCCCCCTCCCCCCATAATGAGGCATTGCTCAGGAGATCACATACTAGAGACAGATGCTTCTGGCCGTAGTGCATCATCTATCATGTGCGACGTGACGATGTGACAGTTTCGTGAGCAATCGTTTCCCGAGAAGAATATCGCGCGCCTTGTTGTGTGCTTAGAATGAGCAAACGATAACTTCAGCAACAGTCAGTGACTGCGCTGATTTTATCGGGCGCGATTTTCTCGCTGCCGCAAGATTCACGCAACAGAATAATAGGGTAGGGTAGTCATCAATGAGACACTTTTGGTTTTCAACTTTCAACGAATTTTCTAATTTTTTCATCAGCATGTTTTAATGAGCTTTAAGTTGCATTATCATTCTTTTAATGTGTTCTAACATTGACAAAAATATGAGATCGATCCGACATCTACAGCCAGAGTTATTCAACTGTCTCATTGTAGACGCACTTGGCAGGAACAATGAGACAGGTGGGGAACAATGAGACACTCTACGAAAATCAACATTTTTCTAGCAAAACATCATGTTTTTGTATTGTTCCATTGCAGGTGACTTGCCTTGAACATTTTAGAGCAATTTTGCCAACATGAAACTTTTAATAACAAAAGTTACACTAAAAAGTATTTCAATTTTGTAAAATCCATATATTAATACCAAATAACTTTGTATTTTTGGTTTAATGAAGTTTAAACTCTATAAATATGCCAAAAATCACTTTTAATTCATGTTTTGAAAGATTTCCATCGATTTTGAAAAGTTTATTGAAGAAAAATCTAAGTGTCTCATTGTTACCCATGGGCTGAAATGAGTGGGGAACAATGAGACAGCCCTGGATTCTGAGTTTATTCTAAATTTTGGCCAAATCTAATGAAAGGACATTGTAGCCCAACTTAATCCCTATGGAACGTCGAAAGAAATTTGAAGAAATATTAGTTTTGGTGTAAATGGCAGCCTACGAGCGAAAAAGTAATTTTTGTCCATAATTTACTTTTACACCCCAGAATCAAACATTTATGAATAACTTTTCAAGGGAGCGTCCATAACCAAAGCCACTAATATGGCAGACGTGTATCCAGTAGATACGCCTTTCCCCCAAATATGAGCCTGATTGGTTGAAACTACGACTTGTGAGAGCCATTTTATCATTGTTCCCCGTGTCTCATTGATGACTACTCTACCCTATGTATCGTTTCCGTTTCGGGATTTTTTCGTTGCATGCGATGGAATGTTTTTTTTGTTCTGGGAATAATTGCATCTTAGGTATTTTTAATTAGGAAAAAGATTCAGGTGCATCCTGTTTCAAACAGGAATGAGTTTTATTTAATATTAGGTTCTTCTAAGAAATGATCACTTAAAATTGTGAATTTGCAAAAAACAACAACATTGTATGCAAAATTCTTACTGCAAACACATGTTCCAACCCGCGCCCCAGTTAAACTTCCCCGGTCAATGAAGTCAAACCGGCCGGCGGCGATGACAATTGTTTAATCGACATTTCGATGATGGCTTTATTTATTGTCACACCACCTCAACAACTCGAAACTGGCTGGTTGTTTGCAGTGTCGTCATTGCACGCCACCAGGTTTTGCTCCGGAATATGCAAATTGTGTAACACTTCACCGAGGTTCTGGACTTTGCGCATTTCACCACCCCGGTGTCGTCGTCAGTTGTATCGTTCGATTTGATTTTTTTTAGTCGATTTTTAAGCCCCTCCGTCTGGTCGGTCAGTTGCTCTGTTTGTCGAGTATTACTTCGCTGAACTGAGCATTGTTGACTTAACCAGTTTGTCTGCCGTACACAAGCCGTGCAAGACGTCGACGTCGACCAGAAGAAGCTATAAGATGTACAAATTTGTTCAAATAATTTGAAGATTGACTCGTGGCAGGTCCGGTTTCCGGGTGGCAAAATGTTGCCAATGTTAGAACGCAAAAAAAGTAAGGTTCTACTCTAAGGTCGTTGGCACTGGACAGTACTGAAATTCGGAACCCATGTCGAAGCCAACTAATGAAATCACAACCATAGCGTCTCTGGCCGGGAGATTCGCGAGAAGGAAATTTGCCAAAATTAAACAAATTCGCAAGTCATGGCACTATCCGTTTCACCATTTTAATGCACTCTCGAGGGTTTGAAGGAGAGAAGAGGATCCTACCCACAAATAACTCGTACCTTCCTTCAGAAATCAATTCAGCATGACGGGACGATTTTGCGAATATTTTCGGGTTTTTATGCACAGTAAAAACAAAACTTTTTTGTTCGATATGCAAATCAACACCAACCGCAACGTCGTTCGGACTCCCGAGGCATTCGAGCGTGTTGTTATTTCTTTGAAGGAGCTCGTCAGGTAGTCTGTTAAAATTGGTGGTGATGCCAAATGAGCAAACTTCACTCACCTCGCTGACGATTGGTCATTGTTTGAGCAGTGTGATTTTTACTTCATGTTCCATTTTTCCTCTGCCTTTGCGGCTCAAGATGTTTGGCCAGACTGACGGAACTATGACTACTGTATTTGATGTGGGAGGGCACGTCATTTTAACAAGTGGCGATCATAGAAAAAGTGATCATCATTTGACCAATTCTTAGCAAAGCTACACCAAAATGTCACATTTTTCAATTTTCGATATGATTTTTAATATGAAAAAAAATCATTTTTATTATGATGTAATAATTGCAATGTGCTTTAAATGCGTTTTCTTACCTTAAAAGCCAAGAACATTGGCCAAAAGTGGTCTGCAAGCCATTGTACGGGAGAGGAGTTTTTTTCATAAATCTGCTCCTTTCGTTGTCCCGTCACGAAAAGAAATGGCTGGCAAAAACTCAAATTTCATCCAATTCTTTCAGTTCAAGGAGCAAAAGATTCGTTTTTTAATTTGTGATAATGTGTAGAAGAGCAAAAGTTTTTAAAAATCAAACTGGCAAAACCGTAGAGATTTTTGTAGTGTGCCTTTTTAAAGTCCAGTTTTACGATGTTGTCCCGTCACGCTACATTTTTATTTCAGGGGAAGCACAGGTACTATATGGTTCATTCTGCATGATATTTCTTTGTAGGAAAATCAATTATCTATCCAAATATGTAATAACATTGGGGGGTTTCTTCTTTTATTTTGCCACTACAGCCAAAACGCTGAATAAAACTTGGATTTTTTTTAAAAGGAGCCGAAGAATCGGTCATTTTGAGTTTACTTTACTAAATGTTTTAATAAAATTTAAATTCATATAATGATGGAATGTTGGAAATGAAACACAAATGGAATAATTTATCAAAATCGGAAGTGGCTTTTTATTTTTAATTAACTTTTTTTCACAAAAAATTCAATTGCCCAGGGTTTTTAGGAACAAACCCCGCAACTTTTGAGCCATAGAGAAGTATGGTTCAAAATTCTGCTGCCGAGTTTTGAATTTAAGAAAAATAGTTTTTTTTTGGGAAAAAATCTTAATTTCATACGTAAATTTTTTGACTTAATTTTTTTATTGAAAATTGAATTTGCAATTGAAAAGTACTCTACATTTTTTTTATGAAGGGCCCCGTTTTCAGGATATAGCCACCGAAAGATTGATTTCAGCGAAATAATTGTAATTTTTCGGTCACTAAACCATGAGTAACCATTTTTGAAAATTCTTGTTTTTAAGTTATATTGAATGTTCAGCACTTTTGATATGTTAGTCTTGATTCATTTTGTTTGCAAAAAGATCGAAAAATTTTAAGAATGTTTCATTTGTTAACATTGAAAATCGAACCATTAGTTACTGATAATGGTTGTTTGGGTGAGACTTTAAAAACTTCAATTTTCCAGTTTATTTTTCTTTAAGCCGCTGCACAGTGGGCGAAATGGAACCCAAAATCGGACTTAATTGAACGCGGCTGATTCCCTGGTATGAAAAATAGTGTTTCTTATGTTAAAAATCCGGGGAATCGATTGGTGATGGTTTCATCCACCGCACGAAACGGCAAAGGGTCCATTTTGCCCCAATTCCCCATTTTTTTACATTTTTTCTTGAAAATCGGTCTGTATTTAGAGCGAAAGCTTTATGCTGCCATCCAAAATGCACTTAACTTATGTGAAAATGTCCCAGAAATCCAGAAAAAATAACCACTTGCTCCGCAAAAATCATCTATGGTCCATTTAACCCCAATTTTGCTATAAAAGCATTTTAGGCCGTTTTCAAAGGTTAGGTCAGATTTTAAAAATCTGAAAATATTTTTATCGTAAAGATCAGACAATTTTACATAGGAATGACGATATGCACTTGATTGTTTGACACATTTATGTTGATATAGAAATTAAACTAAATAAAAAGATTGAAGAATCAATTTTCTCAAACGCAGAATAAACTGCCTTTTACATAATTTTTATTTTGATCAACATAAATGCGTTAAACTATCAAGTGCAAATTGTCATTCTTATGTAAAATTGTCTGATCTTTACGATAAAAATATTTTCAGATTTTTAAAATCTGACCTAACATTTGAAAATGGCCTAAAATGCTTTTTTAGCGAAATTGGGGTTAAATGGACCATAGATGATTTTTGGGGAGCAAGTGGTTATTTTTACTGGATTCCTGGGACATTTTCACACAAGTTAAATGCATTTTGGATGGCCGCATAAAGCTTCCGCTCTAAATACAGACCGATTTTCACCGATTCGCGGATTTTTTTACATAACAAACACTATTTTTCATACCAGGGAATCAGCCGCGTTCAATTAAGTCCGATTTTGGGTTCCATTTCGCCCACTGTGCGCTGTATCTCAGCAACCAGAGGCCCAATCTTGAATATCTCAAAGACAATTTTATATTATCGCGGGCGTCAATAATTAGAGTTCACGCGCGCTGATATGGCCGCAGAAAAAAATCGCCGCATGACAGCCGCAGAACAAATTTTCGGTTGTTGTCAAAGGTTGCCTTAAGTTTTTGGCAGAGTTTTCGGGAAATTTTCAAAACAAATAAAGTTGACAGCCAAATAAACGCTGAATTTTTGTTCAATTCTACTTTTTTTTGCACTGCGGCTGTCAAGCGTCCATAAGTTCTTGCCAGTCGGAAAAAAGACCAACTTGATTATATCGTGAAATAAGCAATAGCAAATTTTCTGAAAAATATTTTCAAGAATGGACAATCATGAACACTATTTAAAAAAAATAATGAAAAAATAACGGAATTTTTGGGGCAAAATTTAATTTAGAGTGGCTTTTCTTTGAAAACAGTGCAATTAAAAAATGTTAGGTATTTTTCGATGGAAAATTCAATTAGGTCAAGATATTTAAGGTTCAAAATTTCATTTTTTTAAACAAAAATCACTTTAATAAAAAATCATAACTCGTCGGAAAATTTTTGGTACATCCTTCAAAATGGCTCTAAAAATGCGGGGTTTTGTCCCCTAAAACCAATAAAAATTAAAAATTAAAAAATAAGGTTTTTTGGAAATTGATTTTTTTGTGAAAAAAAGTTCATGCAAAAATCACCAATTTTTGTCCGTGTACCATTTTTTGTCTGAAAAGTCTTCATTAATACCTACAACTTAATCAAAACAATCCTAGAAAAGTTACAGATTTTCGTACCATTTTTGTAGGAACAGCAGCAATGGCTTTTTTGATGATAAGGAAGGCCCCCACAAAGATTGAGCCAAATAAAAAAAACAAACAAATAATAAAAATGATCGAAATCGGCTGATTTCGTAGACAATTGCTTTATTTTTGGAAATCGAAAAACTGCAAATATTTCGCTAAAATCAAACTATTGATGGCTATATCTTGGAAACGAGACTGTTTATCAAAAATTCTGTTAAACATTTCTCGCTACCAATTTCAAATTTGAACATAAAAAAATTCAGAAGTTGCGGGTTTTAGGTCCCTAAAACATATTAAATAATCTCGACAAGCAATAAAATATAAATTTTGGGAAATTTAGTTTTTGTGAAAAAAAAAAATTAAAAAAAAAACGATCCTCTTCAATACTTACAACTTTTCCCAAGACTTGGTGTACACGGTATGGAGGAAGCAAAATATGATTAATTGAGAACACCCATGAGAGAATTATATTTACGTAGAAAGTTATGTTTCACCTGGTTAAGAATATGTCCGATTCAAAATATTCTATAGATGAAAATTGCGTTTTTCAGAAAATATATAAAACGTATAATACTCTCATGGGTGTTCTCGATTTATAATATTTCGCTTCCTCCATACCGTGCCAAATTGATCAGTAAATTTCTTATAATTTTACAGATTTTCTAATATTTACTTACCAATTTTGTATGAACAGCAGCCAAAATTGTATGGAGACTCGTATAGGTGAACCAACCGTACAACATTTCTTCTTTGGTCATAGAGAAAGCCCCCGAAAAGTTTGAGCCAAATAAAAAACGGTCCAAATTGTCCGTTTTTGTAGAGAATTGCACATAGGAAAATGCTGCTAGGGATTTTCATACAAATCTAAGAGGGGTTTGGGCAACTTGTCCTGATTTCGTGTGAGTTGGCAGAGAATTACTCATTCCGATAATCGGGTTTTGACTGTGATTTGTTTATTCGAACAAAATCGTTAATGTTACCGGCCAATGGTTGCATTCGATACGTCCAGTTCCCCTAATTCAGTAAAAAAGTTGTAATATGAAGGCTGAGTCATTCAAAATAGTTTACACGTGATCCAGTAAAAATATATATATTCTTAATTGTACCTATTGTAATAACTGGAATCTCATTGAAAAAAATAGCACATCAATCCCCTGTCAAGTGTACTGCTTATCTACTAACCTATAATTAAAGCTTGCGTGATGGGTTCCGTTAATGTTACACGCTGGAAGTCTGGAACCCCGCGTCAATTGGGGAGGATTTTTGTACTCAATTCAACTTGTTGAAACTATTTATTTTAGCGTCACAAAACCACTCTACATTATCGTGCTACTTAATCTTCACTTTCAATCACTAGAATGCGTGTAAAACTGATTAAATTTGTGATGTTTTCGCCAGACAATAATAACAATTTTCCTCACTTATTGTCTACATTTTTCAGACATCACGAGCGAGAGAACGCCGCCTTTCCGGAAGAACAATGCTGTGTGATCAGTGCCAATTAAGGTTATGAGAGTTCAGAAGTCAATCAAAACTGACGCACTACTAAGGCAGTAGTAGGCTGTGAAAGTGTGCGTTTGTGCGGTGTGCGTGACGGAACACAAAACAGAACAATCACAGCAGGCCGCACGATGAGCCAGCTCGTCGGATCGCCGCTGACCAGTGCCTCGGCAACCGTTGTCGTGCCAACAGCAGCTTCCGGAGGAGGAGGTGGATCCACAGCTTCGGCGTTCAGCTGTTGTCCCGGAAACGGAGAAAGTTCGTCGATTGGAGAGGACTCGATCGAGATGAGTGACAGCCAGGGGAACAATAATACCATGTACCATAATGGGTACCTGGAGGCGACGCAGGACTATCACTTCCCGAAGCGACCTCCGGTGGACATTGCCTTCCGGGACGTTCGGTACACGGTGAAGCGGTTCAACCTGGCCAAGGCGAAGTTTGGTGAGTTTTAAAAGTTGAAATTTAAAGTTTTGAGTAGATAGCGAGCTGACCTTCTGGTAGTCCTTGACATTTGTTACAATTGTGCACAAGTTCAGACAGATTTAATTTCGCGATGAGTTTATGAATTAAAATTCCTTCCCAAGAACGACTTTGTACAAATTGCTCCAATTCACTTCTACACAATATGTTCCCAAGGTAGTTTAAAACACTCATTCAGCCGTGAGAAGATTCAGTGCTCCCGGAACATTGTTCCTCATGAAACCGTAGCAGGAAGCAACTGAATTTTCTAAACTAAGCCCAAGCCGGAACTGATGCGCACTTTCAGCATTGAAGTGTACTCGGAGAAGCCCTTCAAGCTTCTTATCAGGGCGCTCGAAACGGTTCAAATCACAACTTTCTCTGCACCCGGTGAAGTACCGCCGTCCCGTAGACTGTGAAGATTAGTTGAGTTTTAAGCTTCATCATAGTAGTAATCGTAGTAGGCAGCTGGGCGTAGTTGGATGACGTGGTCAGGAGATTTGAGCGTAATTTTCGTTGATTGGCATGCTTTGATTGAGCGCGCGATCAGTCGGTACGTCAGATGGCAGGGTTTGATAGCGTAATGCACTTGAAAAGTACTCAAACTGTGAGTAAACTTTTTAATGAGTTAGTTTTCGTAGAAAATTTAGGTTGATTGTTTAGTATCAATGTAATACTTCCCATGAAGTATGGTTCAAAAAATCATGAAGTTTAGATTTATTTTCATAAAATAAAAGATCATACATGTTATGAAGAATGTTCATATTCATTAATATGCAAATAAAAATGTATTATTTTTCGTTAGTTTTAGAGTAAATTACATTAAATGTTTCACCTTTATATTCCAAATCGAAATTTTAACAAAATGGATGCTTTTATGCTAGTTTTTTATCTAGCGAATATTTAGTGGAGTAGCTGCATTATCTTAAAAAAAATCTTAATAAAAAAAAGTATTTCAGTATGTATACCAATGACTGAAAATACTTTTAATATTTAATTGAAATCACTTGAATTAATCAATTCAAATTATCTTGAATATTTAATAGATTCGAGAATTGTGATTTTGCTTGGCTAGTGGAGCCGTTTAAACGATCATTGAAAATAGTTTGTAATCCATTTGTAGAAACATGAAAAAAAAATCAAAATAAAAATAACAAAAAAAAAAAACATGTCAAAACATTGTTTAAATACAGAATTAGTTTAAGCCAGGGGGCGACATCTATATCTCACTACAGGCAGCTCGCCCGTAGCCAACACAAGCTGTCAACTTCGGCACCAGAACAAAAAGGAGCTGTCAATTACGGCGCCAGCACAAAAGAACAGCTGTTTGTTATGGAACCAAAACAAAGCCACTGCGCACTGTAAAAAAAAGTACAAAACCTGCAGGCATAAAATGGAAATAAAGTAAATATTGTTTTTATGTAAAATTTTACCGCAAGGTACGTTTAAAAGTTAGTGTATGTTGTTGAGGTGATTTTTATCAATTTATTTGCAAAACAAACTACTAATGTTGGGATTCTTAAGCACACATTGGACCGATGACCTCATTTAAAGTTGTACTGTTATCACATGAAACGTTTAACTTGACAACTGTGTAATTTGACTTTTACTACAGTAATTCTTATAACAAAAATTGAATTATTAATAATTTTTTTTTGTTTTCACTGTGCGCAATTTGCGCGCGTTATCAATCTCAATCATCCAAGATGGCAGCCTTTAGCATCCCTCTGGTTTAAGAATTGTATTATAAGATTTTCTTTCGGCGAAAAAAAAAATCTCTTCAATAATTGGATATTTTGAAAACCAGTGATTGCAAAACAACTGGGCAGGTGTAAAATGATCTTTAAACACTTTTTTCATTCAAATGTTGAGACCATGGCTTGTTATTAAAATGTTTATATTTTTTTATTTTTTTGCGATATGGAAGGGAACATCGAGAACGGGAGTTATCAAATTATAGAACGAAAAATCAATGCAATCTATTTGAAGGGACTGAAAAATGTATTGACTGCTGAAGCAATATTGATATCGAAAAGATCGACAGCCAGAGAGTCCACTGTACTCAAATTCCGACCTTGAGTTGCTGAGATATGGCCAAGGAATGAAAATTTCCAAAAATGTGTTTTGTTTTTCAAGTTCTTTCCAAATGACTCTCAATATCGAGGAAATCTTTGAAAACATTAATCACATTTTTGAAGTGAAACTTGTCAGAAGTTTTGTCAATTTTTTGAAAAAAAAAAATATTTCAATATTCACGGCAAAATTTTACAAAAAATTAAACAACAAAAAAAAAAGATTTTTTATATCCATTATAATTTTGATTTTTTTGATAATTGGATTCAAAACTTTCTAAGATTAATAAAAACAGTCCAGACTCGATTATCCGAAGCCTCGATTATCCGATGTTTCGATTATCCGAAGGTTTCTTTGGGATTTTGGATGATCGAATCACGAAAAAAAATTTCGTGTTTTTTTAAATTAAACATCAAATTTCAGTTCTGCGACCCCATTTAAGTCATATTTGAATTGTGAAAAACTGTATTTTTTCAATATTTAATCACCGCCATTTTGGTCGCCATCTTAGATTTGAAAACTCTAAATCATTCAAGAGTAGTTTAGGGGTCATACTCAACAATCAAAAATAAGACCACGAAAAAAGTGTGTTTTTTCGTGATTCTATTATCCAAAGTTTCAATTATCCGAAGAGAAATTTTGACAAGGCCTTTGGATAATCGAGTCTGGACTATATTTTAATTAAGCTAATAGTTAGAAAATTGAAAACCCGGATCATAAACTTTTCGGCATGTTGATTTTGAAATGAATATTGTTTGAATATATGTTCATTCGACAAATCTGAAAATTTTCCGCTGATTTCGCTATCGTTTATTTTCTCAATTTGACTACGTAAATATTTGTTTGATTTTTTGGAAATTGTATCGTACCTAACAGGTTACTTAACAAGTTACTTCATCTTCAATTCATCAGTTTTCCATCTCCGACTCTCCTGAAGTTTACATGGGAAAACCAAAACTTTCAGCAGCCAGACGTTCTCAATATTGAAAGCCACTTAAATCGGCTACCTTCAGCCACCGTGTTTTTTTTTTGCATGTTGTGTGCCAAAAAGTGCCCAATTTTAAAGCTCTTAATTTTTGGCAAACTTTTCCTTCTCTCTCGTGTTTAGGTAGGTCATCCGCTCAGCCCCCAACACCAGTCACACTGCTCCACGCAGGTTATGTATTTTAGGAAGGTTGTTGTCTGTCCACCTTCAGTAGCAGACTTTTTTTTATTATTATTTATTGTTACCTACAAATTAAGTTCGATTCGCGAATCGAATTGCTATTAGGCTAAGCACGCCATGCTTTATTCTGGCATCGCTACGTCCTTCGCACGTGTTCACACTCCATCGACAATTATTGGGTTTGAATTCCTAGCAGTGCTGCTGCCTATTCGCATGCTACTTTTTGTTGGTGTTGTTGTCCACCAAGTTATGTACCATCCCGTGTCCGGACAGTTGACCTTCCTCTCTTCAACTCGGTTCAAGTTCTCGAAGATTCGTTCAAACAAAAATCAGCTGAGCCGCCGCCGATTGACTGACGGGCCGTGATTGCTCTATTTGACTCCGGTATCACGACTCACCTTGATGACCTGCCCCGGCGAGAAGTGCGAGAAGAACTCGCCGCGATCATTACCGCGATCGCACATTTGAGAGAGGCAAATAATACGTTCTATTGATCGAAAGTGACGATCGCAGCAACCCGGTCTCTGTTCATGTTTGCGAATTAAGGTGCAAACCACAATGCCGCGCAGCCCGGCCAGGCGGTTAACCTCGTTTGACTCCGGTTTGTTCTAATGGGCGTTCTACCGGCGAACTTCACGTGGTAACACACAGAACTTTTTCATGAGCTGGAAAATCAAAGGTCAGCCGCCTGGGGTCATCCCACTGTTGGGGTAAATGTTTACAGCTTGAAACGATTAAACTTGCGTTATTTCAGCTACTGCTTCGCATTAAATAGCAATAAAACCCCGTTTCACCCCGATTGCCCCCCGCCTCAACAGAACACCGATCAGACCGTTCTACAGCCACGACTTGTACCGACCAAGTAGTTGATAATAAACTGAGCACCGGCTCTATTTAGAACACGGTTCAATTTCACATGTTGCGGCCGGCTATAGCAGTGACTGCTAGAGTTTACTAAACATACAGCTCATAGTCATTCTCATAGGTATTGATGTGCGTTCTTGAGGAATCAGCGAAATTGCTTCTGTGGCACAGATTTTTCAGCGTGTAAATTGATGTGCGAGAACGTTCAGAGCCGCTTCTGGCTGATGCTGCTAGCACAAATGAACGATGATTGGTCTGAGGTTGATGTTCTGTGGAATGGAATGGAGTGTGATTTTCCGGCTCGTTTAGCTTGGAGAATGCAATTTTTGGATTTTGTCGTTAGGAAAATGACAATTCATAGGCTTAACTAAGCGTTGATTTTTTTTTGTAACCTAACGGATTTAACAGTGATTATGAAACTAGTATTCTTTAGATCACAAATTTAAAAATATTCCAACTTTGAAAAGTTATGCGAAATATACGCCAGTAAGATCATTCTTTGCTAAGATCTTTTTACTCAATTGGCATGGTGCCATCCCACTTTATTTTAGTGCAAAGCGGAGCTGTTTACGTTATTATTTTAGAAAAAAAAATCAATGGGTCAATCTAGCTCCAGGATAAGACCGCGGGGTAGAAATTTAGCCTAGTATTATAATCGATCAAATAATAATAGTGTTTGCAACTTGATATTGAAAATCTTTGGTCAAAACATGGCACCCATGAAATTGCATTGAAATCTGTTCGATACTTTTTGGATTTAGAAAATTGTTGTTATTTTCAAAAATGTGTTTATTTTGTTTGATAATCCCTTATTGACCAATTATAATATAACCCATTCACCTTTTATTTTTTGTTAACTTTTCAACATCAGAATTTGACCGAATATCAGGAACATACCTCCATTACTGCTGACGCTAACGGATTTTGTTGAATAGTTACCTGTTATCTCGGATTTTGCAAAATAGTTTTAGCTTTATGCTTATGCGCCCTTTTCAAATGTTGCTCCAGAAACTCCAAAAACTTAAATAATAAGTTATAAGATTTTTAAGAAAAAAAATAAAGGTTAAATGACTACCCGAGCGTTTTAGTGTGTTCTTGCTTGATCCTCTTATTTTTTTCACAAATCGTGTTTTTTTGTGTAAAAATGTGAAAAAAGACAGAATTGTCCAGAATTTTACAGTGCACCAATTTTTCTCTAAGCAATTTTAATCACAGCCTACATACATCTTTGCAAAAGACACCAAAGCGACCAGAAAATTCTCTCACAAGAAACAAACCTTCTGCTCGATTTGGTGTCTTCGGCAAAGTTGTCGGTATAGCTTAAAACTTTTCGAAGAAAAAAAGTTATTTTCTAAACAAAATCGATCCATTTATAAATTAACTTTCTTCATAAAATATTGAATTGATCAAAATATTTTTTTAAATCTGATTTTGGAATTTATCGATTTTTTTCGAATTCGTTTTTAACATAAATTTTGAAATCGACACCGTTTTCAAATTTATGTCACCTTAAGTTGGTTTTGTTGATAACGTGACTTTTTTTGGAAATGAATTTCAAAGATGATTAAGCTTGGTCATGACTTCCACATTTACAAAAGTAATATCCTTTTTGTAAACATAGGACCTCCCAAGTTTAGAATCACTTAATAGCGAAAGCTACAATTTCATTAAGAAATTGAAATAGCTAGTATTCAAATTTGAGGTGAAAAGCCACCGATTGTGGACACTCAAAAATATTTTGAACTGAATGTACATGGAAAAGAAAATCTAAATATACATAAATATATAAAAAATGTCAATATCGTTTTTTAAAAATTCTGATTTTTTCAAAAAATTACAAACGCTGTCAATAGTAGATTAAGCAACAAGTTGCAAAAAGAAGATTTTTTCAACACAAGTCGTACATTTATCCAACGACGTTCACTGAGTTGGATGAATACGACGAGTGATGAAAAAATCAAGTTTTGCAACGAGTTCCATACAACGTATTTTGCTATTCCGACAACACCCTTTGAAAAGAATTATAAGTCAAATGTCCATAGATTTAGTCAATGAATCGTTTGAATAAAAATAATTTTACAAAGTATTACTTTTCCAAACAAGTGCTGAAAAGTTCAAATTTTCAGCATCCGTTTCAGTGCTGAAAGAAGAACTTTTCATTATTTGTTTTGGAAAGAGTTACTATTCTGTTATTTTTGGTAGAGTAAAGTAGGCTGTTTCGTCGTTCGAGAATGACAGGAAAAGTAAAAAGTTTCACGACGGAATTGCAAAAATGTTTTTTTACTAGGTCGGCATATCCCAAAAGAAAGCATATCCAATAAATATACAGCAATTCCCTACGTAAATAGCATGATTCGAAAAAAGATGTCCGATCGGGCTCAACATTTTTCTGGGAGTTCCCAGGCCGAAATAATTAGACCCGTATTATTTGTTTGGCCATTAGAATGACCTACACCGTGTTAGGGTGGTCCGAAAAATGGCAATTTCCGTCGATTGTTGCAAAAACCAACTTTTTCAAAAAATCATAACCCGGCCCCATTTTGACTGATTTTAGCTGTCTTGAGTGCAAAGAAAAGAGCAATTGAAAAAATCAAATGAAGACTTAAAATGCTCTTTTGAAGGTCTCGGGACCATCGAGCATATGTCTGAAAATATTTTTATCAGATTCCTCGTAAAATTTAACATGTAATATTAAAATATTAGGTAATTTGGTTCTCAATATTCTGAGAAACTATTTTTTGAAAATAAAAACTGGGTTTTTCGACGCGCCGCGTGCAGAAACGGAAAAATGACGAAAATGCAAAAACCCGATTTTCGTAAATGAAAGACGCAACTTTTGGTACTCAATCATGTATAGCTAAAATTTTTAAGTTATCGCAGTTTTTGTCAACAAACACGGTTTTTTGCTGTTTTCGTCATTTTCCGTTTTTGCGTGCGGCGCGTCGAAAAACCCTATTTTTATTTTCAAAATATCGTATCTCGGAATATTGAAAACATAACTTCACCATTTTTTGTTAAGTTCTGTAAAATTTTCCGAGGAATCTGATAAAATTCATAAAAAATAAAATAAAAATAAAATTTTCAGACATAGGCCCTTTTGGTCCCGAGAACTTCAAAATAGCATTTTAAGTTTTCATTTGACTTTTTTTTTCAAATTTTAGGTTAGATATTTGAAACTTTTAACTATTTTTCCTTAAAACCTATCTAATATCACTTTGTTTGCTCTCAAGAAAGCTAAAATCTGTTAAAATAGTGCAGAGTCATGATTTTTTTTAAAAAGTTGATTTTTGCGAAAAATGACGAAATTTGCCATTTTTCGGACCATTCTAACACGGTGTAGGTCCCCTAATGGCGAAACAGAAAAAATACGGGTCTAATTAGGGGAAATTCTCGTATGTTTGGCAGGTTAAGCACTCGCTCCCAACTCCATCCAATTCGCTGATTTTCACAATTTAAACAACTGATTTTGCAAAACTTTTCATAGAAACTTGCTCGCTCACTGCTTATTGAGCTATTTATCACTCGATTTCAGTTGAAAACACTATTAATTAGCTTTAATTGAATGTCAAAGTTCTGTCCTGCCAACATTAGAGGCACGCTGGAATTAGATGCCGTTCCCCTATTTCAGCCAAGTAAACCCAAGAAAAAATTTGAGCCCGATCGGAGAACTTTTTTCGAATCATTCTGTTTTCGTGGGGAATTGCTGTATATTTTTCCTAAATTGTTTTCTACATAATAATTATTTTTCGTAAAAATTCGATTTAAAAATTGGTGAATTCTGTTTAAAGTGTTTTTTTTTTCAAAAAAGTTTTAAGTAATACCGACAAATTTGCAAAGGTTCCAAATCGATCGGAAAGTCCGTTCTCAAGAAATAGGTTTTTGCATATTTTAATAACCTTTTTATACCGACGGCTAAATTTATATGGAGACTAATGTTGCAAAATTACGTATTTGGTCACAGTAAAAATACACAGTTTCATGCAAATTAAAAAAATGCAAAAAAATAATCTTTGTCTGGTCTCAGAGCATTACTTACAAAAAATGCATTGACAAAGTTTCATCCTAATAAAAAAAATATAGAATAGTCGATTTGCAAAATCGTAGTGAATTTCTCAAATGTAAATCAATGATGATTTGTTGCCTGTTCAATCAGGTACCGACTTAAATAGAAATCCCATATAAGAAAGAACAAGACAGCAAATCTGCATCGAAATATTGATACAGTGCAGGGAAAATCTCATTGGATCTTTTTCCGTCAGCAGCGGCTTGTTTGAAGATCTATTCCTGTACAATTACATGTTTTTGCTTATCCACATGGATAGCCGAAGGTTGTGATTTTCCGGCTTTAGATATGTATTTTTTTTCTTCCTGTTAAATTCTTTGTCGCAAATACAGTTAAGTTTATTCTTTGTAGAATTTCTTCTTTAAACAATTTGCGAGATTCAACTCATCAAATCACGCGAGTCGTGACGCAACCGAAAACGTTCCCTCAAGTGCAACAACATTGCGACGACTTGCCAACGGTAACCGCAAGGTAGTTGACACAGAGATATCCGGCAGGCAGGCAGGCGTTCTTGAAAAACTACAAACTAATCCCAGCATTAGAATCGAACTGACTGGTTTACACTGAAATGATGCACCGCCCCTCGTGAGGCGTGAGGAATTCACGTGTGTTTATTAAACATCAACGACTGCTTTTTTCCGGGATCGACTTTATAGATATTGCTTGATTTACGCAAAATAGTTTAATTTGAGCGACCTTTGCGATCGTTGACATCCCAGACTATTATTATTAGTAAGCTATTAAACAATCATCTCCCGCGGCTTCTGTTTGAATTAATCAACCGATTCGTCACAGACAAGTAGACTTATGAGGCTTGAAGCTTAACTCGATTTTACAGGAAATTAAACTACAATAGCCTACTAAGTATTGCTGATCAACCGCGAAAAGTCTCGTCGGTCGTGGTCAGGGGGCGTAGAACGACGATCGATTACGATCGCGCTTCATTTTACTATACCGACGATTAGCCGGTAATAAATAAAGTTTTGTCGGAGGCCACCAACCTTCTTACCCTTCTCTTCCAATAACTTCGTGCCGGTGCGCAGTGCCTGTGCTGTCAGAGTGTACTTGAAGGTTTAGATGCGTCGTCGTAGACGATTTGCCACGGTTAACGTGGGGTTTGGCACTATTACATTGATTATTTTATGTGTTTATTTGAAATAGCAAACCATTACTGATTATATTTTATGTTTCGTTTTCCCTTTCAGAAAGCAAAGAAATTCTCCACGGCCTCAACGGTTCCTTTAATTCGGGCGAGCTGACGGCCATCATGGGCCCGTCGGGCTCGGGAAAAAGCACATTGCTCAACATTCTGGCCGATTACGTGTAAGTACCCGTTCATAATTTATCATTAGTACTGCAGCACGCTACGCCACTTCACGTCACACATCATGATCAGAGATCATCATCATCATAATCACCAGGCTAATCGCAGTCAGCTCAGCCTCAAGTCCAAGTCCAAGTAACCTATGAAGCAGCTGACTCACGATCGAGAGAGAACTTGTTTCACCCGAGCCTTTTGGCGCGGCAATCGAAGCAGGCGGCGTCGAGAAGCTGGTTTCGCACACTTGGCACTGAACGGGCTGCTTGGCATTGGCCGATTTTACTGGTTTAGTAGCGGCAGCAACAGTACGCGGGCATCCCACACACCCAAGGACGACTAGATCTAATCGAGGGCAGGACAGGTTTTGGCACGCGAGGTTGGTGTTGAGGGAAGGTTTTCGATGATGGGTTGGATTGGACTGGGCTTGACGACAGTCGGACTTCCTCTTCGATGGCACCCCTTTTTTATGGTCCAAAGGGATCAACGAATCTGTGGCCTTCAAATTTTAGGGCTGTTATAGACAAATTATTGAAATTTATTCTAGAGCGAGTCGTGCAGATAATCCAGTTGAAGTCACAGGCTTCGTTCCTTAAGATATATGGTTATTGTCTGATTAGAGCCCTGTGAAGAATTTATGAATATTTATGAAATTCTTTTGTGTAAAAAGAATTCTTCAGAATGATTAAAATCTTCAACCAATATTGTTCTTGAATTTTGAGTGAGTTAAAAAAAAAACAAAATTTCTTCTGGTGTGGTGTAAATATGTTATAATTTAGAAGAAGTATGGGCCTAAAAAATGGGAAAAATACCTTCGAGATGAATATTTGAGATCCTACTAAAAATGTAGATTTATCTTAAAAATGATTTAAAAGTCTTCAAAGGAAACAATTTTTTTTTAAAGCATAACAATCTTTTAAAGTCGTGAATTTGGCTAGTCGAACCAGTTCTTCAAACTAGGAAACCTAGCTAGAAAGTTCATCATCCCGGTACGAGAATCGAACTCACGACCTCTGGATTGGAAATCCAGCACTCTGCTAGTCGAAACCCATCCCCTACCGGTCAGTATTCCCAGTGAGTAGAATTACTCTTTTAAGGGATCTGACTTTGCCGAGCCAGACAGGAATCGAACCCATCACCTTCCGCTTACAAGGCGAAACCCGTAACCTCACGGCCACGGTAGCTCGGCAGTAGATGTTACTAAATTACCAACTGAATAAATGCTGTTAGTTTTGAAAGCTGTTTGTTTTCAGTTAGTCTGTTGGCTACTTAAGCTCAATTTTAATGGTATTTTTGAGAGTTTCTCTTGTTAATTCGGCTAGTCTTTTCACCAAAACTTAAAAAAAAATAAAACTTTTGGCTTAGTTTATTTATTAAATAATTTTCCTCTTGAAAGAACTTAAAATCCTACAAATCCTAAAAATCCAACAAAATACTTAAAATACTTAAAATACTTAAAATACTTAAAATACTTAAAATACTTAAAATGCTTAAAATACTTAAAATACTTAAAATACTTAAAATACTTAAAAAACTTAAAATACTTAAAATACTTAAAATACTTAAAATACTTAAAATACTTAAAATACTTAAAATACTTAAAATACTTAAAATACTTAAAATACTTAAAATACTTAAAATACTTAAAATACTTAAAATACTTAAAATACTTAAAATACTTAAAATACTTAAAATACTTAAAATACTTAAAATACTTAAAATACTTAAAATACTTAAAATACTTAAAATGCTTGAAATACTTAAAATACTTAAAATACTTAAAATACTTAAAATACTTAAAATGCTTAAAATACTTAAAATACTTAAAATACTTCAAATACTTCAAATACTTCAAATACTTAAAATACTGAAAATACTTAAAATACTTAAAATACTTAAAATACTGAAAATACTTAAAATACTTAAAATACTTAAAATACTTAAAATACTTAAAATACTTAAAATACTTAAAATACTTAAAATACTTAAAATACTTAAAATACTGAAAATACTTAAAATACTTAAAATACTTAAAATACTTAAAATACTTAAAATACTTAAAATACTTAAAATACTTAAAATACTTAAATTACTTAAAATACTTAAAATACTTAAAATACTTAAAATACTTAAAATACTTAAAATACTTAAAATACTTAAAATACTTAAAATACTTAAAATACTTAAAATACTTAAAATACTTAAAATACTTAAAATACTTAAAATACTTAAAATACTTAAAATACTTAAAATACTTAAAATGCTTGAAATACTTAAAATACTTAAAATACTTAAAATACTTAAAATACTTAAAATACTTAAAATACTTAAAATACTTAAAATACTTCAAATACTTCAAATACTTCAAATACTTAAAATACTGAAAATACTTAAAATACTTAAAATACTTAAAATACTGAAAATACTTAAAATACTTAAAATACTTAAAATACTTAAAATACTTAAAATACTTAAAATACTTAAAATACTTAAAATACTTAAAATACTTAAAATACTTAAAATACTTAAAATACTTAAAATACTTAAAATACTTAAAATACTTAAAATACTTAAAATACTTAAAATACTTAAAATACTTAAAATACTTAAAATACTTAAAATACTTAAAATACTTAAAATACTTAAAATACTTAAAATACTTAAAATACTTAAAATACTTAAAATACTTAAAATACTTAAAATACTTAAAATACTTAAAATACTTAAAATACTTAAAATACTTAAAATACTTAAAATACTTAAAATACTTAAAATACTTAAAATACTTAAAATACTTTAAAAACTTAAAATACTTAAAATACTTAAAATACTTAAAATGCTTAAAATACTTAAAATACTTAAAATACTTAAAATACTTAAAATACTTAAAATACTTAAAATACTTAAAATACTTAAAATACTTAAAATACTTAAAATACTTAAAATACTTCAAATACTTAAAATACTTCAAATACTTCAAATACTTCAAATACTTCAAATACTTCAAATACTTAAAATACTGAAAATACTTAAAATACTTAAAATACTTAAAATACTGAAAATACTTAAAATACTTAAAATACTTAAAATACTTAAAATACTTAAAATACTTAAAATACTTAAAATACTTAAATTACTTAAAATACTTAAAATACTTAAAATACTTAAAATACTGAAAATACTTCTAATACTTCTAATACTTAAAGTACTTAAAAATAATACCGAATAATTCTCCACGAGTTCCGGAACTACAAAGACCAAAGAAGCAATTTTGTGTCAATGGTTCATCCATATAGTCTCTTTACAGTTTTGGCAGCTGTCCATAGAAAAATGGTACGTAAATATTCAAACATCTGTTTCTTTTGAAGGAATTTTCTAATCGATTTGGTGTCTTCGACAAAGTAGAAGGTATTGATAAGGACAATTGAAAAATTTCAAAAAGTTTTTTTTCCGATTTTCATCTATTTTTTTCACAAAATAACAATTCCTGAAATTCCGTATTCTATAATTTTCATTTTTTATTTGTTTTATGAGACAAAACCCGTAATTTAAAAAAAATCAAAAAGTACCTGAAATTTCGTCTGTAAAACATTGAACATTGGAAAAACAAACAAGAAAAGTAATGATTTCAAAGTCTAACGGGTAAGGGACCATCCATAAACCACGTGGACACCTTAGGGGTGAGGGGTCTGGGGGGGTTGGCGGTTGTCCACGCTCCATACAAAAACGATTTTATTTGTATGGAAATTGTCCATGATGAGAGGGGGGGGGGGGGTTGAGATTTCCAAAAAAGTGTCCACGTGGTTTGTGGATGGTCCCTAATCAGCCCCCATTTTCTATTGCAAATATCTCAGCAACCTATGGTACAATTTTTATTGTTATACATCAAATTATTATGACATTTTTCCATTTTTTCGAAAATTATATTTTTGAAATTTTGGAATCAAGACTAACACTTCAAAAGGGCTAAATATTCATTATTATGATTTTTTGTAAAATAAATTAAAACCGGCAAAGAAATTCCGTGTTCAATATTTTTAGAGGTTAATTGAAATTAATTAGAAAATGTCATCAAAAGATACAGATTTTTTTTTACGGATTTTAACAAGGGAGCATTCTTTTATTACGTAACGCAGTTGGGGGGAAAGGGGTCGAAAGCCGTGTTACGCTCCATACAAATTTAAAAAATAAAAATAAAATTTGTATGGAAATTTTGTTACGAGGGGGGAGGGGGTCTAAAAATCCGATTTTTTGCGTTACGTAATAAAAGAACGCTCCCTAAGATCAAATGATACGAAACTGACGAAACGTTCTCTTGCATTTTTTTGGTTCAAAACTCAGAATCTGTCAAATAATCCAAGCTGTTGTACAGAAACACTTCTGGCAAGAATATTTGCTGCCATTTAGATTTCAGGGTTTGTTATTTTAATAATACATAATTTAAAAAAAACTGGATTATTAGGTGATTCAATCGAAAAATTATAAAAAAATCATAGAACTATATTTCTAAATAATACTTTCAATACGACTTACTGCCAATTTAACCCACAAATAAAATTCATTGCCTATTCAATTTCAAGGTTAACCAGCTGGCCCCGGTGCAAAAGCTTAATTAAAACATTAGCTTAATCTTATCATGTTTAGCCTGTGCATTGCTCGTGCCGTTTCGAATAGAGTCTCAAATAAATAACACCAAGAGAAAAAAAAAACCTCTTTAAAACCGTTCTCGTGTGGGTTGTTGATTAGTTGTTTAAGGTAATAAATTGAACACTAAGTTAGTGCGTGTTGTGGATCGTATAGACATGACATAGATTTGTGTAATGTTATTTACTAATAAGTTAAATTAACCAATCAATTCTTCTCCTTCTCCTCCACAGCTCCGCCGGCGTAACCGGTCTGGTCCAGGTGAACGGCAAGAGCCGGGGTCAAAATTCGCAAAGCTTCAAGAAGTTGTCCTGCTACATCCAGCAGCACGACGCCCTGCGTCCCTTCCTAACGGTGAACGAAGCGATGAGTTGTGCAACCCACCTCAAGCTGGGCTTCAGCATCACGCGCGAGGAGAAGCAAAAACTGATCCAGAAAATCCTGTTTATGCTGGGACTGGAGCAAAAGGGCAACACCCCGACGGGGGGACTCTCGGGCGGCCAGAAGAAGCGCCTTTCGATCGCTCTGGAGATGATCTCGAACCCGCCGATTCTGTTTCTGGATGAGCCCACGACGGGCCTGGACAGTTCTTCGTGTACGCAGTGTATTTCGTTGTTGAAGCGGCTGGCACAGGAGGGAAGGACGATCGTTTGTACGATTCATACGCCGTCGGCGCTGTTGTTCGAGATGTTTGATCGGTTGTACACGATAACGTCTGGGCACTGCTTCTACCAGGGACCGGTGCGGGAATTGGTGCCGTTTTTGGGCAGTTTGGGATACAACTGTCCCAGCTATCACAATCCTGCGGATTTCAGTGAGTATTTTTTATTGTAATTTAATTTAATTTTTTTTACTCGAGTCATTTTTGACAAAATATATCATTTTTAGGGGTAATTGTTTTACTAAGATTATGTCCGCAATTATACATTTTTACTCATCAAATATGAATTTTGTTTGAAAATAGAGATTCAAACCAAATCTCTTCTTTCTCTCTATTTGCATTGAAAAGCAAACCTGTCAACCTCGACCGAAAGGGCTTAAACTTTTTTTTTTACTAGCCTAAGAGGTCATCCATTAATCACGTAGGCACTTCACTGTTCCTGTTCGCATAAATGTCCCAGACACTGAAATAAAAAAAAGTACAAAATTCCTTTATTCTAGGAATTTTGCCACTTTTTCACTTTGGGTTTTTCAAATTACTAAATAAGGAAAGGAGGCAAAATTCCTAGAATATAGGAATTTGGTACTTTTTTTTCAGTGTATGAATTTTCATCACTTTTGAGTTATTGATGCAGTTTGGTTTAAAATCGTGTGCTCTTACAGAAAAACCAAAAATGTTCAGTTTTTGTTCAAGAAAACTGGAGGAAATGGAGGATGAGATTTTCAAAAAAGTGTCCACTTGGTTCATGGATGGTCCTAAACAATAATTAGAATTCATTTCCACTTTTTAAGAAAGGAAGCTTAAGTTTCATTCATAGAAGCCAAAGTTTAGTTTTTTAAGTACATTTTAAAATATTTTAAATAAAATTTGTACCAGCCTAAAAAGTTTAACGAAAAACTCTTCTTTCTCTCTATTTGCATTGAAAAGAAAACTTTAGTTACTGAAAATTCGACATGGAAAATATATATTTTTACCAGCCTAATAATAATTAGAATTCATTTCCATTTTTAAAGAAAGTAAGCTTAAATATTATTCAGAAAAGCCAAAGTTTTGTTTAAGACCTTTTTTATTTTCCTTTTCTCAAAATCAGACTTGGATATATTTTAATTCAAAATCTAAAAAGAAAAAAATATATAAAACAAGAAAAAAACAATAACGCCGTTGCACAAAAAAAAAACAAGCTTTTTAACTTTGATAATTATATGCAATGGCCTTATCAATCTGGTACAAATTTTATTTAAAGTATACCTCCCCCCTCCCAAATTGGCCCGAAAAACTAGAAGGCGAAATATGTTTTCAAAAAAAAAAACAAAATTTTAATGGAAATTTAAGTGCAATCAGCTGAAATCAATTTGAAATGGATTCCCCTGCGTTTAGAATCATTTTTAGCATGTTTGGATTTATTTATAAATCATTTGAATTTTTGAAAATTTTCAATGTTCGGTATTCGCTAATTTTTTGTCATATCTTACATTTTTTGAAAACTAATGATTGCAAAACAATTGAACCAGTGTAAAATGTATTTTAAAAAAACTTTTTGCATTCAAATGTTGAGACTATGGCATGTGATTTCAATTTAGATTTTTTATTAATTTATTAAAATTGCAGGTTTTTCAAAACAAAAATATAAGATCAAATAAAGAGCGTATATATTCAACAGCTAAAACTAGTTTGACCTTGCAAGCAAATATCTAAAATTTTAATAATATGTACTCGAAATGATTCTATTTTGAAGCCGTTGCAAATATTTAAGAAAACCGAAATAAAATCCTGAGAATGGAAAATCAAACAAATTAAATTATTTGAATATTCATTATTTTTCATTTATTTTCATGTTCAGTATGTTTGGGCTCATTTTAAAATGTTTTAATGTGGCCAAAAGTTCAAAAAACAAATATAAAAAAATATTTATACGAAGTTGATATTCTAATGAATTTGAAATATTAGGCCTTTTCACGAATTTAGAATTATAATTTTATAAACAAATTTTGAGTTTTGGGAATACAGACCTAAAAGTATAAGAAACAACTTATTCTCATTTTTTTTTTGATGTTTTGCAAATTTCGGATAGTAGCATAATTGAATTGGTTTAAAAGGCATTTTGTGATACCTCTCGCCTATTTTTTTTTATCTGCCTCGAAATTTAATGTTTTTTGTCTCCCCCTTGACTTTGACTCGAGCCGAGAAACAAAAACTTGCAATAAAATTTGAACCAGCTTTATTAAAATTAAGAAAGGGAAAAAATAGAGTGACCAAACTAAGGAATAATTAATTCATGAAAGTTTTTTTATGTAAATATTTCCTTTTTTTATCAAAACTATTAAGTCTCATATTTATTTCTTGCAATTGCAAGTTTTATTTCAAGTTTTCAAGCTTGAAAATCAGGGGGGGGGGGGGAATAAATAATGACATGAATTTGCATTGGAAAAAAACTCGAAAATCGGTTGTATCGCAATCGGTTATTTACGCAATTAGCATAGCATAGCATAGCATTGGTGTCTACCCGTAGCTGCTACTTCGTTATTGACCAGGACCCGCAAACATTGCTCCGTGGACCACAGATGAAAAGTAGGAACCAATCATCACCCCTTCGCAATTTTCAAAGGTCCCTATCATGCTGATCAATACCGACGCCGGCCACGACCAGAGGTAAGACACGGGGAAGTGGATGGGAATGTTAGTCCGATACTTGAGTGATGGGACCGCCAAATCGACTGCGTCTCCGACAAAGTATCACATGAGTTTTGAGGGGTTAGTAAGATGGGTATGAGGTCAGGATTCACTGTGGTAGGTGATGCGACCATAAGCAATTTGTTTATCGGTTGAAATTTTAAAAATCTTAGGCAGCCGGCTGCGGAAAGATAGCTATCTAGGGATTTAAATATAGTATTAATTCGACTGCGATTCTCCAGAAATTCTCCGCCGGCGTGCCTTCCGATCAACGGTGATGTAGGAAGGGCTTCATTTATTGAAATGATTATTGAAATGATATAGAAAGGGCTTAATCCAGCAATACGACTTGCAAGTCTCAAAAAAAAAAAAAAAACGTACGTACGGTACGTTTTTATAGAAAACTATAAATAGAGAACAACACAAAAAAAAACTCATCGGCCAACGAACGCGAGTGGAAAAAAAATGAAAAAAAGAAGGTAAAAAAACAGAACTGCGCGTCCCGAAAAGCACCGCACTTCTGATGCCATTATTTAATTATAATAGCCAATCACCCCATGCTCTCGAACAGCGACACAAAAGAGACGGAAAATAACATGAAAAAACAGGACTGCGCGTCCACACAGGCACCGCGCTACTGATGCCATTATTTAATTATAATAGCCAATCACCCCATGCACTCGAACAGCGACACAAAAGAGACGGAAAATAACACAAAAAACAGGACTGCGCGTCCACACAGGCACCGCGCTACTGATAATCGGTTATTTACGCAATTCGACCTAAAAAATTTATTTATACTTTTTAATATAAAAAAAGAATTCTGGGACAACAGATCGGATAAAAACGGAAAAGCTCATAAAAAAATAATCATAAATTCATTGATTCAAGTTTTCGACAGCACATAACGGTATTGACGGTATGAAGCACTTTTGATTATTTTTGTTTTAATTTTTAGGAAATTGAGCTTGAAACTTTATTTTTTTGATGTACAGAAAATTGCTATTCTTCACATTAAATAGAAATAAGAATCATTTATCCTGTTGAAAAAAATGTAAGGAAATATAAAATAAAACATTATATAGAAATGTGTCACCTTTAAAACTTGAAAAAAAGTTCAATACAAGCTTCTTTTCTTATAACACTACTTTTTTATCATGCAACCTTCAAAAATGAGATTTGTTGTTGCAAAGAATTCTGAAGAAAGGAAATTTTAAGAATAAAGATGGGAAAATAACGTGAAACTTTGGGAATAAACATATTTTCACAAATTTATTGATATTTTACAAATTTGTGACAGTAGCATAACTGTAACAATGTTTAAACCAAAGAGTAATTCACTTCTCTCTGTACAAACCATTTTGTGATACTTTCGCTTCAATATATTTTGAAAGTACAGCTAGAAATTTGAAATTTCCGTTTTCTTGCTTCCCTTCGTCATTGACCAGAGCTGAAGAACAAAAAAAGCAGAAACCTGAATCAATTTCATAAATGCTTGAGAGTTTGGTCTTCATATCCACCCAACACACTTAGTGCAAAATATTGTAATCAAATTAAATGGATGGTGGCTTGCTACGACATTTAGAACACTAATTTATGACGAATCACTATCTTATAGCAAAACATAGAACCAACTTCTAACTTGCGCGACATGATTCATCCCTTCCCTCTAGTGATGGAGATCGCCGTCGGTGAGTACGGCGCCGACGTGGGCAAGGTGATCAAGGCGGCCCTCAAGAAGTACTACGAAATGAGCAGCGAATGCATCAAGCTGGATCCCATCTTTGACGATAATGGTAAGTTTAAGCTTTATTTTTTTCGCAACAACTGCTAATATATGTACGTACGTACGGGTTAGAACCACTGCTAGATATGATTCGCACGATCGGAGAATGAACGTTCCGGCACTTCACGGTGAACCGGATCGGCGCCCAAGATCAACAACTTCATGATCGCCGCCGCCGTAGCTGCAGCACGAAATGCAGTTTAATCAACTGTGGTAGAATGTGGTTGCTATCTTTATATCTAAGCGCTAATCCACGGCGACCATAATTAGTGCAATTGGCTAGGTCGCGGTCTAATGGTGGTTTGGAATCAATTATGATGATAGTCTTTGAAGAGTTGTGGTTGGCCAATCGGATAAATTACCGTTGAAGGGTTCCGTTTCTCGGCTTGTTGAAGGTCCTTCGGTGAATGCGTTGAACCTTACCTGGCCTTACTCTAAGGTAGCTTAAGGTGGTGCAGCTTGGTCGAGCCCTTTTTGCTTTAAATAGCTGTCGAAGTCGTGACTACTTTTTTTGTAGCTACAAGAGCGTGACATGCGCACTGACACTGGCTTGGCTTGAGATATCAAATGCAAGGTTTTATTGACGCAATCTTAGGCATCCAACCGAGAGGGGCAACGATCGACGCACAAAGAAATGGTGTTTTGGTGGTTTTATTTCTCTCACTATAAAGGTGTGTCCATCAGTTGGTGAGATGCAGGAAGCGAATGATGGAACGTAAAGCGGAAAATTTACCGAGAAGAAACTTGAGTGGAATTTCAAATGACGACAAAAGAATAAACATTTCCTGAAGCGAGGTATAATCTACATTCTCATTGATTTTTTTTTGTACAATATTGTATGTAGTGGCCACGCTCAAAATATTTAATTTTATTTCAACTTAAAAAAAAATCCAGAAAACCTCAAATTCTATAAATCACAAAATTCAATGGTCAATTAAAAAAAATCCGACTCGATTACCCGAAAGTATTTTGGGCCGTTGAGTTTAAATTTTACTCCAAAAATGCTTCAAAGTTATATAATACAACATGGCAACCAATGCACAGTGGTCCAGATCGCAAAATTAAGTGGAAAATGGATTTTCCGAAAAATGGTAAAGTTTTGGAGCTATGGTGTCTTCTGAAGAGTTGCTGCAAATGGAAAGGGGCAACTTTTGGTTTGGTTGAAAATTAGGGTGGTTCACTATTAGGGAGATTTTGAAAGTCTAACTTTTCAGGAATAATTTTGGGAATTTTTTTGTCTTATAAAAAGTTGTTGGGCTTGGCAATCCAAGCAACTTTGTCCAATACACCAATATTTTATCTCGCAATCTACGCCTTCTACGACCAAATTTATAGAAAGCATCTGTGCAAACCTTCAAATATCAGTTTTTTGAACGTGGCAATTCAGGGTTTAGTTTTAGAGAAAAGTGATATTCGGGGCACTTTAAGAGCTCTAAAAAACAAACATTTTAATTGTTTGACAGGTCAATTTGGACTAAAGAGTCAAAATTTACAGCCATTTTAATGTAAAAAAGATGCAAATCTCAAGGGTGTTTTTCTTTAATGTCGAGATATCTTCATTTGAAAAAGTCTAATTTTCAAGGGAAAACCATATGGGACCACCCTAACGCAATTCAAAAAAATTCCAAATATATGTTTTTCCATGTAATTTTGTCCGCTTAATCTGAATCTGCCCTTAGAATTGAGCCAAAGTGTCGAAATAGTAGTTTATGCAACAAGTTGCAAAAAGAGGATTTTTTCAGCACGAGTCGTACATTTATCCAACGAGGTTCACCGAGTTGGATAAATACGAAGAGTGCTGAAAAAATCAAGTTTTGCAACGAGTTCCATACAACATTTTTTGCAATTTCGAAAAACACCCATTGAGTGAAATTTTAAGTCTAATTTTCATATATTTTGTCAATAAATCGTTTAAATCAAAAAAATGATGAAAAGTGTTACTTTTCGAAACAAGTGCTGAAAAGTTCAACTTTTCAGCACCCATTTCAGTTCTGAAAAGTAGAACTTTTCAGCATTTATTTTGAAATGTGTAGCTATTCGATATTGCTATTTTTGGTACAGAAAAGCAGGCTATTTCGTCGTTCAAGAATGACAGGAAAAAGTAAGTAGTTTCACGACGGAATTGCAAAAAATCGATTTTTGGTCATATTTTGGGTTTAAATGATAATTTTACATGTTGTATAAGGTCTATTTAAAAAGATAATTACATGGAAAAAAATCTCTGATTTTTTAATTTACTTTTTTTCACAAAAATTCAACTTCCCAAAATCGATAATTTTTAATTTTTTGAATATTTTTTAAGAAACAAAAAACCTCTACTATTGAGCCATAGAGAAGAATGGACAAAAATGTTGCCGCAGGGATATGATTTTTTGAAAAAATGTTTTTAAAAAAATCAGTCAAAATTTATTTTTTAATTTAAGATTTTAATGTAAAATTCAATTTACAATCAAAAATACTTCAGAGATATTTTGATAAAGTTCACTATTTTCAAGATATAGCCACTTAATGTTTAATTTTGTCTGAAAATTCCAGTTTTTAGATTTTTTAATTGGCCGTGATTGTCCAATCACAAAAAAAATGTTTTGAAAAGTTGAGAAAATTTCCAATAAAATTACCTTAAAGGCATTGAAGATTAAACGTCTGCTTGATGAAATACAGCGAATAAAAGAAACAAGAAAACTGAAATTTTTTAAGTCTCACCCAATATCCAAAATCTTAGAAACTTACTGTCCTATTTTCAATGAAAAAAAAAAAAATGAAACCTTTTGCAATTTTCAGATCTTTTCGAAAAAAACATTTAAATTTTTTTGGAATCAACTCTTCCATTTCAAAAGGGCGTAATATTGAATATATGACCATTTTCAAATGATAGTCGTGTTAGTTCTTGAAAACGATGCACTTTATCAAAAAATCGGTTATGTACTTTTCGGTTGCAAATTTGTTCTTAGTTATTTAGGTGACCCTGAGAAAAACTTTTTTATTTCACAAATTAAAACTTTGATGAACTACATATCTCAGCAACCAGCAGTCCGATAAACTATGTCTTAATATGAACATAAAAGTAAATTTTCTTCTTCAAAAAACATCTTTTAATTGCAAAAAATGAACATTTTTTAAAAATGTCAGCCAAAAATGCCTAAAACTCAAAATCATTTCTAAACTAAAATCATTTCCAAAATTAGGTAAGACTGTATTTTTTCCGAAACTCATACATTTTTCCAATAATCGTATCTTTAGTACAGTCCAGACTCGATTATCCGAAGTTTCGATTATCCGAAGTTCGATTATCGGAAGGTTTGTATGGCACTCCGGATAATCGAACATTTTTTTTTCAATTTTTTTTAATTTTCTTGTTTTTAACATCATTTTTGAGTTCTGCGACCCCATTTTAGTCATAGCCCAGCCTATAAAATAAGAAAATGCATTTTTTTTAATATTTTGCCAACGATTGGTCGCCATCTTATTTTTAAAAATTCTAAATCACATTAGCGTAGTTTAGGGGTCATACTGAAGCTCGAAAGATAAAAATAAGACAACGAAAAAACATATTTGGTTCTATTTCCATTCAATTTGATTAATTTTTAAATTGACTATTAGTAAAAAAAAACATCAAACTCACGGAAAAAAAAAACTGAGCTGAACAATTTGTTTGTAAATTTGTCTACTGTTTAATTGCTCATACTGTGAATAAAAAATGTAAACTATTGCTATCAAGTTTTTAAAGAAATGGATTGATTGCGAAAAACATTTCGATGTTGTAGCATAAAATAATTCAGTATGATTACTGTTCACTTTCAAATCAACTACAGTCCAGACTCGATTATCCGAAGGCCTCGGAAAATTTTACTGGAGTTAACAAACAAGTCATATTTTCTTTTAAATATACATTCACAATAATTTTTAGTATCCAATCACAATTTAATATTTCTCTTGTCATTTTAAAATACTTTAATTTTTTTCATCATTTGCAATCAGAAAATTCAAAAGCAAGCCCATTAATCAAAGCAACCCTTCACGACCCACGTGCCAAACGACCTGCACTCGCGCTCACGACAGTCATGTCATTCAACTTCGCCGCCGGTGTCGTCAAAAATGATAATGGCCTACTATTTTGTGACTACCGGCGCGGGTAACCGGTGATGCATAAAAATTTGTTCCACAAATAAAAAAAGAGTAAGCCATAAAACAACCGCTTGCTCGGGTTTGTTTACGTCTAAAGTTAGGTCACGTTTCGCGCCTAAACCTGCGATCGACGCGGTAGGTTTTATGAGATTTTCGACTTGTTGCAGCCACACGCTCGTTGAGGTAAACAATAATAAATTTCAATTTGTTGTCGCGATGATTGCTGCGATTTGTGGAGTAGATTGGTTTGGATTCATTTTTGGTTCCTTTTGTACCTATTTTCGCCTTAATGCAAAATTGGTCTATCTGCCAAATTTTCAATTTGCACTTTTTCATTGTCTTCCATTCATGGAGTAGTGCGTAGAGGCAACGAGTTTTTGCCGGGCACTTTTATTGGTGTGAATTCTTTCAACCACCAGCCTCCAGTTTTTCCTCTCTCTTTTTTTTTGTGTTGTTGTTGTTGTTGCTTTATTTGCTTTTTATTCGAATGAACGTGGTAAATGCCGGCACGTGTGCATTCACGACTGTCTGCGTCGAAGCTCGATTCAAGTTCAAGTTCAGTGTGAATCTAGACTTCTTTTTTTGTTCGCGTGCCATGTTTCGGTTTTGCACTTTTGCATGCATCTTTAATGCAGTTTTTTTTTTTGCTGCTTCGTTTTGCCTTGCATGTTTAAGGTTGGTCTGCGAGGAAAGTTATTGGTTTATTAGGTTGAAGTTGGTCATGGTTCTCAAGGTGAAGACATCTAGAAGTTTCCCATTGCAGAAATCGTGTTCAACTCGTTAGAAACTTCGAAATCGCAAATCATTCTAGCAGATTGGTCATAATTAGAACCAAGGTTGCTTCAAATAAAATCCAATTCTAAGCTAGTAACTAATTCCAAAACCTGTTTTTCTTCTCTCCTCAGTGAAAATCACGGAATACAACGCGGAAAAGGCCTCCGCCAAGGAGCTGGAACTGCTCCAGCTCAAGGACACCCCCGGCGGAGACAAGCTGAACTTGAACCTAGACGGCGTTGGCAAGGTCGGCGATGCCCTCTGTCCGGAGATCCACGACACGACGCGGCCGGCGTCGCTCGTGATGCAGTTCCTGCTGCTGCTGTACCGGAGCTTGCTGCAGTTGCGGAGGAATTATGTAAGTCTCCGCTCAACTGAACTGCTCTGGGTGGAATGGGGCTAATTGGAGCGATTAAGATCGACGGCGTGCGAAAGTTGTCGGGAAGCGGGCGAATAACAGTTAGAATTTGTTAACATTTTGCAGTTGTGTGAGTTCTTTTGTTTGAATGAAGTTTTCTAGAGAAAAAAGAACAAGTGAAATTTTGATACATCAGGTGCTTTTTGCAATCTTGATTGTGATTCATATTTTTATCATAATTTTTCTATGCATTTATCATTAAAATCTCTTGCAATTCGATAGAGGGTTGAAAACTAAACTAACTAATCAACTATTTATTTTAATGATTCGGATATCAACGGATATCAATAAAAAAAACGAAGAACAGCTTGTATCATATTATTTATGCTGTATCATTGCTCTGTTACGGGGCTATGGAATTTCAATCAAGGAAGAAAGACAAACTAGTTTAAATTGTTGATTTTGAAAGTCATAACCTTGATGTTTTTTTTTCGGATTCCAGGCATATTTTGTTGAGAGTTTCATTCGTAGTTGGTTTTGCTTTGAGCAATGATGTACAAAACCGGCCGATTTAATGAAATTTTATCTGTTTTTGTTTTGACCAAAGAATGTATTTCGCATTATTGGTTCGTTTTTACACGTCGCCTTACAATTTTGACAGCTTTCTCTACAAAAATTGTATGTAAATATTCGAAAATCATTGACTTGGAAGCGGATTTTCAGATCAATTTGTGTCTTTAGCAACGTTTTGAGTTAAGATGAGGACAATTTAGAAATACAAATTACTCAAAAAACAACTCTTATTTATGTTTACTTGCCAAAAAAGGCATTTTTTGAGCCACAGAGATGTTTGGACTTTTTTTCACTGAGATGTATTTTTTATGAAAGTTAATGATTTTTCAAAAATAATGAAATGCATTCTAAAACATTTTCTAAAAATATGTTTCAAAGCAAAATCAAATATTTTAACTTATTTGACAAATCGTATCGTTTTCAACTGATTAATGATGTTTTTAATTTTAGATATAAAACAGTATATTCTTTGATTTATTAAATTTGTACACACTTAGATTTTAACCGATTCCGGTAAACTTTACCGAATTTTCAACTGTTGAAAAGTTCGGTAAACTGAAATCCATCGAATTTGGTAAAATATTACCGAATTGCGGTAATAAAGTTCTTTATTGTTCATCTTACAACCGATATTCGGTAAAAAGTTGTTCATTTTGACAGATATTTTTCCGATCTAAACTTAACCAATTTTTGCAACTTCCATATTCGGTGAAATAAATCTTAGTGTGCGTGTTCATTTTTTTAAATATTTTTTCAGAAAGCTGAGAATATTCTCTACATTTTTTCTTGAGACTTTTACCAATTAGACCAATTTGATTTTGAAAAACGGCAAAAAATGGAGAGATAGAGCATTGCAAAGAATCAAAATTGTGGAAATTTACTAACGGCCGATGTTCAATGAAATTTTTCAAGCTTTCGAAAAATATATTTTCAAAATTTCAAAGTCAAGCTTGACATTCTAATTAGCTAAAATATAAATGTTTGATCTTTTAAAATGTTAGGCTAGATTTTGAAATCACAATTTTTTTTGAGGTTGGATAATTTTACAGAAGTTTATTTCTTAACATTGAAAATCGGACCGAATGTAGCCGAATTATCGTCAGTTGGAAAAAAAGGACTACCTGATTGGAAAACATTTACAAAAATAGTAGTTTATGCAACAAGTTGCAAAAAGAGGATTTTTTCAGCACGAGTCGTACATTTATCCAACGAGGTTCACCGAGTTGGATAAATACGACGAGTGCTGAAAAAATCAAGTTTTGCAACGAGTTCCCTACAACATTTTTTGCAATTTCAAAAAACACCCATTGAGTGAAATTTTAAGTCAAATTTTCATGAATTTCGTCAATAAATCGTTTAAATCAAAAAAATATTGAAAAGTGTTACTTTTCGAAACAAGTGCTGAAAAGTTCAACTTTTCAGCACCCATTTCAGTGCTGTAAAGTAGAACTTTTCAGCATTTATTTTGAAAAGTGTTGCTATTCGATTCTGTTATTTTTGGTACAGAAAAGTAGGCTATTTCGTCGTTTAAGAATGACAGAAAAAGTAAGTAGTTTCACGACGGAATTGCAAAAAAAATAATTTTCTCAACTTTTATTCTTTGCAATGCAATGTAATATTTGTTTCGGCAACAAGTTGCAAAAAAAGTTTTTGGGGGTAAGACGACCACCCATGTAAGACGGTCAGTGCTATAAATTAACTTGATAACTTTGCTAAATTCACCCAAATATCTACATGATTGGTTGAACAGACTTCTCTGAACATCATAACTATTTTGGTTGAAAAAAAAAAACAAGTTTCAAATGTGAAGAAAAATGCTGTTCAACTAATTTTATATTTTGGCTATGTGAATTTCATATTATTGCGACCACATTTAATGAAAAGCTATGAATTTTTACACGAAAATATACCCAACTTAATGCAAATTAACTGGTTTGTGTATTTCGATTAGAATTAGTAAATCAAAAATTATGTAAACAATATTAAATTAGCGATTTTTATGAAAAGTTTGAAAGGATTTCATACTATTCAAAGAATTTTAAGTATCACAGTAAGGAATTTTGACGAACCGGCAGTTAACAGCATTTTGATTAAACATTGATAGTTTAATCGAAAATATGTCAAATATGTCTTAACAGTCAAAAATCCTTCAAAAATATAACCTTTATCAAATCAAATTTACAAATTACGGGTGGCCGTCTTACCCCCCGGGGAGGTGGCCGTCTTGCCCCCAAATTACTTATTTTATAAAACATTTTTTGCAAATAGCTCTTCGCATTTTTTAAACTTTTTCGAGGGGCGTAATCTTGGGAAAACTTCAATTTGAAATGAAAAAAATATTTAAAGAAAGGATGACATATTGTTACCTAACAAAAATGCTTAAGTTATAAATTATAAAAATTACATCCAGTTTCAAGCTGAAAAAAAAATTTTTTTCGGAGACATTGAGGGTTAATCTATTTAAAATAAAAAAATAAAAATTACATCCAGTTTCAAGCTGAAAAAAAAATATGTTGATCTATCTTTATACTATTTCAAACAAAAGGTTTGGCAAAGGTGACTCCATATGCATTATTTAGCATGAGGAACAGTATTGCTAAACATTTTAGTAATATTCATTAGTATACTTAGTATAACAGTGGGGTGGCCGTCTTACCCCGCCTGGCCGTCTTACCCCCAGCTCCCTTAGTTGCACATTTGAACAAAATATGATTGATTTTTTTTAAATATGTTTTTTTTAATCATATTGAAAAAAAAAATTAATATGTTTTTTGGTCTTAACTATGATAAAAAAAAACCGTTTTGGATAATGGAGGAAAAATTTACAACAAAAAGTATTCATTTTTATTTCACTTTCCTTAAAATACTGTGAAAAAAAACCATTTCTGAAAAAAATTAGACAAAAATGCCAAATTTAGAAAATAATCCTAGAAAATATTTGGTTAATTTTATTTGAAAAAGGTAATTTTGTTCTACGTTATCGTCAATTCTCCTCTAATTACACTGAAATTTAGGGCTTTGAAAATACGCCTTCTTTGATTGAAAACTGAAAGCCAGAAAAAATATTATTGATTAAATATCAAACAAGATCAAAAAGATACAACCCATGAGTTGGTTCAAATTTTAGCTCAAATTTTGGCCCTCGACCTATTGAATGTTTAGTGAATTGGATCATGGTACTTTGGTTTACAAATATAACATAAAAATTCAGGATATAATTGGATGCCACATCTGAACCAAATGTAATTTTTCACATTATTTGCGGAATTTGTTTGAGAAACACGGCTTATGATTTAAAATTCAACTCAAAACTTGCTCAAAACCAACTCTTCCATTCCAGTGGTCCCAAATTAGTGGTTTCAAACTTTTTTTTTTCGAACACTTGAAATATTCTAATCACAATTTGGCAAACGTGAATCAGATAATCACGTTGATGTTGCTATTGAAGTGAAGCTATCCATTTTTTTACATTTTGTTAATTTTAATAGATAGTTTAATAAAACATTAATATGAATAACATTTCCCCCTTAAACAAATAAAACACACGTGATTGGAGATTCCATAATAACCGCCTAGGAATCCCCTCCAATTTCGGTTTGAATAATTCATTTCCTCCTCTTCAATTGAGCTGCAAAATATATTCCAAACCGGACTGGACTGGTCCGCGAGAGATCATTAGCACAATAAATTAATCTTCAAAGCAGACAGATAATCGCTGCTGCATTCACTCACTCAACTGGCAGAGAAAAAGATTAATGATTCCTCGGGTACAGATCTAAAAGTCACACTGTAATGCCCTCCTTATTTGTTACTGGTCACTGCGTCAGTACTGTGAATACTATTGATTGTTGCAATAATTCATTAGAACAACTTGGGCAATAAGATTTAAACCCGTTTCAGACCCAATAAAAACATTTTTTTCCTCAACAAAGCTAGAATTGTTTAGCTGAGACTTTGTTAACAATAATAAAAAAAAATCAGAACAATCCCGACCGAAGCACGACTGTTGGGAAGCCAATTCTAATTAGTTGTATAAATTGCAAATAAATGGAACAAACTTATTTCGAGTCGAGTGGCACCGGTTGGTCAGTTCCGATTGTTTACATAACGTGTCGTGGTGGGGTGCACGTGCCCCAGCTACCGGCAGCAGGAGAGATAACCCCTTTGCAAGTGACTAACTAATAACTCAAGACATTCCAATTGTGTGTTTTTTTCTTTCACGTGGTGGAATCTGAACTAACTTAATCACTACCCTTTTGCGGTTTTAATTAAGCGAATTAGTGGAGGTGTTTAAGAAATTAAATTGTCTTCGAATTTCTTGCCGCATTGTTGTCGCAAAGTATGACAATGATGATAATCAAATGATAGGGATTAGCGAAAATTAGTGGTCAAGGGACAGAAAAGGGACGCGCGTAATTGAGATCACAATCCCGCGATCGTGGGAACGTCGTCGAAGCGCGATGATGATGATGAAGTGTCAACTTGTTGTTTAACGAAAGATTATCCGGTGTCAACAGCGTAGTAATTAGATGCGGTAATTGAGGGGTGTGCGGTTGCGGAACAATCTTTTTATTTGCTAAGATTTCTTGACAGATTGAAACAGTGTAATTTATGAAACAATGTTCATTTTTGTTAGTAAAAAATGATATATTTTTTTATATGATTGCATACAAACAGCTTAGAAAGTTTTTGCTTCTCAACTCTGCCAAAGCTATCCACAAATTAAGAATGACTGTTGTTGTGGTCATCATCTTCATCAAAAAAAAAAGTCAAAATGACAAAATGTTCAAGTCAAGATGAATAAATAATAATTTAATTCCTTACTCAAAAAGTTAGTCAACAAAATATTTTCCAAACTATATTTCATGTTATCTAAATGAAACTGCAAAACATAACGTCACATTTCGAATCCCCGGACGTTTCGAAATCTGGATGATCTTCTTCTATCAATTATTTGACGTCATTTCGCATAACAATGGTCTAAACTGTGTTATTTTGATGATTTTTTGCACTAACTTTCATTTCAAATTAATTTTGAGGTTGTAGCCAAAGTTTAAAATGTGAACATTTTTACTGAAACAGGATGCCATTGAATGGATTTAAATTTATTTTTCAAATATCGTTTAACAAGTAAGACTCATGATTTATATTTTAAAACATGTATTGTGCTGGGTCACATAATGCTCATGAACGCTTTTTCAAACAAAGTTTTTTTTTAGCTTTGCTTCAAAATATAGTTTTATTGAAAAATTATATTTGTTAAACCGGAGTGAAAATATGGGATATTTTGATAGTTACTTGTAAGGTTTCTTTTATTGTTTTATTTGAAAAAAAAACAGTTTTTTTGTATTGTATTGTATTGTATTGTATTGTATTGTTTTATTAAAATTTATATATGTGTAATTCTCTACCAACTCACACGAAATCGGGAAAAGTTGCCCCGACCCCTCTTCGATTTGCGTGAAACTTTGTCCTAAGGGGTAACTTTTGTCCCTGATCACGAATCCGAGGTCCGTTTTTTGATTTCTCGTGACGGAGGGGCGGTACGACAACTTTCATTTTTGAACATGCGAAAAAAGAGGTGTTTTTCAATAATTTGCAGCCTGAAAAGGTGATGAGATAGAAATTTGGTGTCAAAGGGACTTTTATGTAAAATTAGACGCCCGATTTAATGGCGTACTCAAAATTCCGAAAAAACGTATTTTTCATCGAAAAAAACACTAAAAAAGCTTTGAAAACTCTGAAATTTTCCGTTACTCAACTGAAAAAAAAATTGGAACTTTTTGGAACATGTCATTTTATGGAAAATTTAATGTACTTTTCGACTTTTTTACTACTTTTTTTGACCCAGAAGGGTCATTTTTTCATTCAGAACAAATTTTTTCATTTTAAAATTTCGTGTTTTTTCTAACTTTGCAGGGTTATTTTTTAGAGTGTAACAATGTTCTACAAAGTTGTAGAGCAGACAATTACAAAAAAATTGATATATAGACATAAGGGGTTTGCTTATAAACATCACGAGTTATCGCGATTTTACGAAAAAAAGTTTTGAAAATGTTTGTCGTCGTTGATCATGGCCGTTCATCGTCACCCGCGACAGACACGGACGACGAAACAGAGAGAAACGCAAAAATTAACTTTTTCAAAACTTTTTTTCGTAAAATCGCAATAACTCGTGATTTTTATAAGCAAACCCCTTATGTCTTTATATCAAAATTTTTGTAATTGTCTGCTCTACAACTTTGTAAAACATTGTTACACTCTAAAAAATAACCCTGCAAAGTTAGAAAAAACACGAAATTTTAAAATGAAAAATTTTGTTCTGAATGAAAAAATGACCCTTCTGGGTCAAAAAAAGTAGTAAAAAAGTCGAAAAGTACATTAAATTTCCCATAAAATGACATGTTCCAAAAAGTTCCAATTTTTTTTATAGTTGAGTAACGGAAAATTTCAGAGTTTTCAAAGCTTTTTTAGTTTTTTTTTCGATGAAAAATACGTTTTTTCGGAATTCTGAGTACGCCATCAAATCGGGCGTCTAATTTTACATAAAAGTCCCTTTGACACCAAATTTCAATCTCATCACCGTTTCAGGCTGCAAATTATTGAAAAACACCTCTTTTTTTGCATGCTCAAAAATGAAAGGGGTCGTACCGCCCCTCCGTCACGAGATATCAAAAAAACGGACCTCGGATTCGTGATCAGGGACAAAAGTTACCCCTTAGGACAAAGTTTCACGCAAATCGAAGAGGGGTCGGGGCAACTGCTGTGTGAGTTGGCGGAGAATAACCCATAAACTTGAGCTTAAGTAGATAAAAAGATTCAAGATTGATCAAAATTCATCAGAAATTGTTTTTTTTTTTCATGAAAGTATAACCTTTGTTGCCACCAAATAATTTTTTAGTACGATTCACAATTTTTCCAAATTCACCTAGAAAATGGTTCTACTGAATCTGAAAATATGTTCGATTTCTGTTTCAATAGCACTAAAAATTGCAACCTAATTTTTGCTATTTTGTCTGAATGTTTAGTGCATTTTCCGATTTGAATTCATTTTAAATAAGCAAAACATGACACTTTGAGAGTATTTTAATAATCCATTTTATCAATGTTTTCATGATAAAATTAACTAACCATTGAACATTTTCAAAATTTCAAGGCTACTTCTTAAGGTGTTTTGAATATTTCTCTATCAACCTCAGTTGAATTTCATACCTTTCTGTTTGTATTTAATTCGTATTTTCATTCTGCGCAAAAAAAATCTTCAACCTATCAATGTCACTCTGGTTTACATTGGAGCAATTCTCTACGAAATCGGTCTTTTTTTTTGAATTTTTATTTTTGTATTTGAAACTTTTATGGTGCTTTCGGTATGCCCAAAGAAGCCATTTTGCATCTTGAGTTTGTCCATATAATTTTCCATACAAATTTGACAGCAGTCCATACAAAAAGTTAAATGAAAATTCAAAATTCTGTATCTTTTGAAGGAATTTTTTGATCGATTTGGTGTCTTCGACAAAGTTGTAGGTATGGATAAGGACTACACTGAACAAAAATGATACACGGTAAAAAAATTGGTGATTTTTAATTTAACCGTTTGTCACTAAAATTGATTTGCAAAAAATAACGCTATTTTATTTTTTTTTAATTTTCTGATATGTTTTAGGGGCCATCAAAGGCCAACTTTTCAGAAATTTCCAGAACGGGCAAAAAATCTTTGACCGAGTTATAATTTTTTGAATCAAAACTGATTTAAAAAAAATCGAAATATTGGTCGCAAAAATTTTTCAACTTCATTTTTTGATGTGAAATCAAATTTGCAATCAAAAAGTACTGAAGTGAAATTTTGACAAAGTGCCATTTTTTGGTAACTTTTTTGAAAATAATCGCAGTTTTTTTTTAAATTAGTGCACATGTTTGCTCACTTTTGAAAAAAATATTTTTGAAAGGCTGAGAAAATTCACCATATTTTGCTTTTTTAAACATTGTTGATACGACCCTAAGTTGCTGAGATATCGCCATGCAAAGGTTTAAAAATAGGAAAATTGATGTTTTCTCAGTCTAACCCAAACAGCCTACCATTTTCTAATGTCAATATCTCATTTTCTAATGATAATATCCGATCTTTTCGAAACAATATTTTTAAATTTTTTAAATCTAGACTAACATTTCAAAAGGGCCAAGCATTCAATATTGCGCCCTTTTGAAATGTTAGTCTTGATTTAAAATTTGAGTGTGCAAACATGGGCACTTATTTTAAAAAAGTAATAAATGTGACTATTTTCAAAAAAGTTACCTAAAATGGCTTTAACTTGAAAACGGTGCACTTTATCAAAATTTCACTAGAGTACTTTTTGATTGCAAATTTGATTTTACATCGAAAACTGAAGTTGACAAATTTTTGCAACCAATATAGATTCATAACTCGGTCAATTTTTTTTGTACAACCTCGAAATTTCTGAAAAGTTGGCATTTGATGTCCCCCAAAAACATATTTATAAAAAAAAGAAATTGTGGTTTTTTTTGCAAATCAAGATTTAGTGACAAAAAGTGAAATTAAAAATCACCCATTTTTTTTTACCGCGTATAATTTTTTCAGTATAGTCCTTATCCATACCTACAACTTTGTACAGATAGTTTATACATATTTTTGAATATTCTTATATCATTGGGTCTAGGGGGTGAGATTGAGTCATACAAAAATGCTCAAATTTGTATGACCCAATCTCACCCCCCAGACTCACGGTATGAATTACCTTGCATCCAATAGATAATAACAATTACAATTCTTTGAAAAAAGGCAGTGATCTCAAGCTTTAATTTTGTTTTGCTTATTTGAGTTCTGTTTACGATAAAAAAAAACCAGCACTGATTTGATATCAGGTGTTAATGACATCGTCATGAAAATTAATGGTCATGATGCAATGAGCGCGATTGTTCAAACTTGTTTTTTTTTTGCTACATCTTTGGATGAATTTACGATGTAGTTTGATGGATTTTAAAGAGTGAAACGTGAACAATTTAGGATTTCTAAGTTTGACTTCCAAGTTTGCAATTCAGGTTTGAAACCAAAAAATATATTATGCAATCTTATTTTGTTACCAGTTTAAATTTTCGCCAAAGAAAAAGGTGCAATTTCTGTCAAATCGTTTCAAATTAGCGTAATTAAGGTACTTTTCGCAACGCACCCACCTAACCAACCAACCGTCACAAATTGGCAACTTAACCTAATAATTTAACCAATTTTTTTTTTTCTCTCTCTCTTTTCCCTCAAGTTCCTACTGTTTGTTCGCCTATTTGCTCACGCTTCGGTGGCAACCCTGTTCGGCTACATCTACCAGGGGGTTGGCCCCAACGCAAACCAGGTCCTGGCCAACTATGTCTACCTGTACGGTTCAATGCTGATGATGGTCTACACCGGGAAAATGGCCGTCGTGCTGTCATGTGAGAAGATCTAAAATTTTTAAATCGATTGATTTTTATTAAACAATTTCCTTTTTTTAGTCCAACTCGAAATGGAATCGCTAACTCGAGAGCACTTCAACCGGTGGTACAAGCTGGGTCCCTACTTTCTATCCGTGCTGGTCATCGAAATCCCCGTCCAGGTCAGTTACCATGGCAACGCGCATCAACGAGCCCGTTAAATTTGCATAAAATCTGTCTGATGTGTCAACAACAACAAAACAAACATTCAAAAAAGAGAAAATTATTCCCCAAAAGCCCGGCATAATTAACTTGTTTGTCCACAGATTGCCTGCTCGCTGATCTACGTCGTGATCAGTTACCACCTGACCGGGAACTACCACACGATGGAGCGGTTCCTGCTGTTTGCCCTGTTCTGCCTTGCGGGTTCGATTTCGGCCCAAGCGTGGGGCTTCTTCGTGGGGGCAACGCTGTCCGTTAAGGTGAGTGAGAGGCAAAGCTCGGAACGGAATAGAGGAGTTGTACTGTTTGCGATTGGAAAAGTGCCATGCGTCTCCTTCGTTTGGAGGCGAACGAAAGCTTTGAACTTGTGTGCAAGACGCGAAAGCGTTGCGTGCGAGCATGGACTTGTTTAGTAGGCGTTGGATGGAAATCATTTCGATTGGAAAGGGTGGCTGATTTATCAAACAATTTTATTTGCTTTGAATCATTTACAGCAAACCTGAAAATCATTCATTTTTTCTATTTCGGAATAATTTATAAATTTTTAGTTAATAAATTGAAATAAATTCCAAATGTTTCATTACAAGAGCAGACAAAATTAAATCGTTAAAATTACATTTAGTAGTAGAGCAATATTTTTTTTTTTTGGTAAATGCCATTTTCACCCGTACAATTAATCAGCTTAATGAGAAATTTGGTCAATGTTGAGCAAAAAAACAGTTGCGGTTGAAAAGTCATGGTAATATTTCTTGTAGAAATGTTGACAGGTTTTGCAAGAGAAAAAATGTGTACCTCTGAAAATTAGTAAATTATTACCTGTTCATGTGTGATTAAGCTTATTCAACAGAAATTGAGGTAAAATTACATCTCAAATGAGGTTATACTTTAAAACCTTTCGAATTAAAACTATGTAAGCAAACGCAACGTCACATTTTGAAAATTGAGTTGGTTTTTGTACTATTTTGTTACATGCACTGAACAAGAAATCTGTAAATCATCCAGGTCTAATTTTCACTTTCAATTCTCTAAAATTAAAATCAAGAGATATGTACCGACACTTCGCTCTACATGCTTTTGGTGTTTTTGAATATGCCTGACACAAGGCGGTTTCAAGAACACCCAACTAGTAAAAAACATAAAATTTTGTTTATTGGACCTTAAAAAAATCTCCAGATATGTTAGAAATACGAGACTTTGTCTTTAATTAAAAAAATACCTGAAATAATCAAACAAGCTTTCAAGATGAGGATTACAACCTTTTGAAATTGATAACTTTTCGTACACTAACATTGCAAAGTTTTTCCAGAACATTAAACATAAAGTAAAATCCACCCGAACATTTTTTGGATTCTCTTTTGATGAACAGAAATGATATTTATGTAAATTTGAAAAAACAAACTAGGAAGAAATTAAATTTCAGTCCTACTAACGAACCTGTTAACTAAGTGTTTGTTTTTCCATGATAGATGGTTGGGAAAAAATGTTGAGGAATTCAAAATTGATAAAAAAAAAGCAAAGTAAATCAGATTTTATCTATGGAAGAGCTTAAAGTTGTTTCACTGACTCCCAATAACCTTTTAAGGCCGACAGACCTTAATACAGCATGGATTACTTTATTCATTTATTTATTTTTCTTAGCTTAATGTTAAAAATAATATAATAAATCTTGTTTTTATTATCTTAAAAAGCCTTTTTTCTCATAAATGAAAAAAAGTTACACATGATTTCTTAAAAGTGAACAAACAATTTTACCATCAATGAATAGTTAGAATTTTTTTTTATTATTTTTTGAAATTCATAAATGGGAAACTTCAACGGCTATATTTGAAGCATTTTGTGATAATTTTTGCATAAAACTTGAAATTGCACTGCTGTTAATTATTTTTGAAGATTACGATTTTCTTCCAACTTCGAAAAGATTCATTTTTTTTTTTTTTAACTGATTCTATGAGTGTTGGTTCGACATTTATTGTTAAGAGTTTTAAATGTTTTTACAGATTATTATCTGATATTTAATAAAAATATTAAAAACTTTGTCCTTTGATTCTGAAGAAAGTGAGCATCATTTTACAAAAGTTGATTAAAACAGCAGATTAGAAATCAACTGAAATATTTTCTATTTTAAGTAGCACATCTTTTTTTAAACCATTTTACGTATTTTTTTCTAATTCATTTTTTATAATATTTTGTGAAATTTTCTTCTCTTAAAAAAAAAATATTTCGAAATTTTTATATTTAGCCCAACATTTCAAAATGTCAAAAAGAAGTATTTTCAGCTTACCAAAAATTGATACTTTGTTTTAAAATTTGGAAAAAAAATTATTGAAAAGGCTTTTTTGCGAAAAAATTCCTTTTTAGTATTGATAATCAGACCATGATATCGATTAGCAAAAAATGAGGACTAGTTGAACAACACTTTGAAAATCTAATATTTCCTATTTTTTTTAATCTTTGCTTGTCCATATCTCAGGAAGCAAAGGTCTTTTTAATAATGTTTAAGATAGCAAGAAGAAATTTTCTCACTTTCTTGAAATTATTATTTTTTTAATTGGGCCCTTTGTAAATTTTAATGTACAATTTTTTTAATTATTTTTTTTATTTCATTTTACAATTTCCAATTTTTAAATTAATTTTTTTTTCATTTTAATGCAAAAAATAAATTTAGAAGACATATTTTTTTTTTGATATATCAACTATGGCCCACTTGGAACGAGGATATTTTTTAAATTGATTTAAAAATCAATTTTAAATTCTTTGCGGTCGTACAAAGGGTCATTGTACTCAGACAAATAAGTTTTATCGTTGTGAACAATAATATCACAAATTTAGGCTTAATTTTAGGACCCAAATGGGAAAACATGGATTCAATTTTAAAAAATTGGAAAAACTTCGTATTTTTTTCAAAAATGTGAGCTATAACTTGAAAACGGGGCACATTATCAAAATTTCACTGAAGTAATGTTGAATGCAAATAAAATTTTACATAAAAATTTAATCAAAAAATGTTCAAGGCTCTTTCTAGATTCCTTTAAGAATCGATTTTTTAAATTATGAATAAGTAAAAGATTTTGTGCCCTATCTGGAATTTTCTTAAGAGATGGCAAATTTTATATATTCAATATTGACAAAGACCAAAAACCAATTTGTGCTTAAATTTAAAAGGTTTAATCAAGGATTAAAATTTGTATTGAGTTGTCAACATGTATTTGTTGCATGCAAGTTTGCATGATTAGGTTCAAGTTTTTAAGGGTAGAGCGTCAATTGTTGGTAACTTAAATTTGTTAAACGAATGGTTTTTTCCCTATTTCAGCTCGCCGTCTTCGTCGGTCCCATCCTGGCGGTCCTGTTCTCGGTGTTTGGCTTCTGCACCCGCTACTCGGACATTACGCCCATCTTCAAGTGGATGTGGCACATTAGCTACTTCCGGGCGGCTTTCCACGGCATCCTGAACTCCGCCTACGGAATGCACCGCGAGGATCTGCACTGCCCGGAGACTACGATTTACTGTCACTTTAAGAACCCGGTGCTGTTCCAGAAGGACATGGACATCGAGCACGTGGACATGGAGCAGAACCTGGTGCTGATCGGGTCGATTATCATTACGATGTACATTGGGACGGTGTTTGTGCTGTGGTACAAGCTGAATAAGCGGTAAGGATGGGTTTGTGGCTAGGAGGTTAAGGTTAGGCTTTTGCTCAAACTAAGTTAGTTTTTTTTTGGTGTCGTCTGGAACGACAAAGTTGGCAAGTTGGCTAATCTAATCAGCTGAAGGTTGGCGAATCGACTTAAGGCTAAGCCACTAACTTAGTTGGTCGTTCATCTTGCCATGATATTAGAGAGGATGAAGGAGTTTGAAGTGCAATGAACCCAGAAGAGGAATAATCCTACTACTTATTTTTCTCATTATCAATTCACGTGGGAAACGCAAAACTGCACAACGGAAATCTCTTTCGGAATCTTAATCGAACAAATAAAAAGTAAATATCATATCAGTGACAACAAAACGCATGTACAATGTCTGTGATTAAGGAAGTTAAAATAGCTCTTAACTGTGGTCCTTCTCATCAAAAGAATGAGAGAAAGGAAATCGTATTAATAGTTACCAATCAACCAACCAAGCTGTGTGAGGAGGATTCTTACCCCTACTTTTATATTTTATAAAATATATTTCTAGCAATAGTAGTTCAAGACCAAAACGAAGGCGCCAAGCCTTCCAAATATACATAAATCACGTTTTTCCGTAACCAAACCCCCCTCTAATCATCACTTTCAATTCCACGAAAGAAAAGTCCTTTAATTTGACCCTGCGTTATCACTTTTAGCGCGCGTGTGCGTGTGTGTCCGCAATCATCAAGAAGAAACATGCTTTATGGCCGATTGCACCTGGATTGGCAGCAGCCTGAACAACTAAGTCGGGTCGGGTTGAGAGTGTTGAGTCCGGAGGCTATCAAAATGGGTGATTGAGTGCGCGCGGCCAAAAGCGATTATGATTATCTGCTGCTGGTGCTAAGTCGATGAGGCTTAATAATGAGACACTTTTGAGTACAATAACCGAAGCACGAGGGTAAGGATTGTGACAATGTGTGGAAGAACTGGTGATTTCGCGATTGTTGACGAAAGAATGTGGGAGCAAAGTTCGGTGCCAGCTGTTTGAAATGTATTTTTTTTGTGGGATGGGCATCAAATTTTGTGATAAGATTTGGCCTTGCGACAAAAAGAATAAATTGTAACTGCTCAATAATGCTGTTTGATTTTAAATAAATCAAAGTTTAGTGATTTTTTTTATTTTCCATCAATTTTATTCGGATTTTCGATTCATGAAAAAAAAAAGTATTGAATTGAGGTCCTACATTATTTTCAGAATGTTGCTAAGTGATCAAAAAGTGGGTTATACTAACCGCCATTTTGGCGCCAAATGAGGTTACTTGCCTAAAATCGTATTCCTTTCTGCTGGATTGAAGAACAAAATCGCTTATTTCTCATGATTCCTTGTATCAATCTTAATGAAACTGGTTGCAAAAGACGAGAAAAAATGTCTGCTTTAAAATTATGAACATCATTTTTTGGGCGCGCAAACATTTGTGAACTTTTTTTTTAAAAAACATGTTTTGGAACACGAAAAAATTAGTTCCCCGGTAAATATCAATGAAATCAACAGTTATATAGTTGATAACAGATGTGTTAACGTATATTCAACAATTTTTATTGATTTTTGACGGACTTTCTTGCCAAAGAGTCCAAATAACTATCTTTTTCTAAATTTACATTTTTCTCATAGAAAAATCTAAAAAAGTTTTATAAAAATGTTGATTATGAAGGCAAAACACATATTTTCCAAAAATAATAGGTTTACGCAATTTGTTCATAGGTGGCGACATGTGTCTTTTAGCTTTGCTGCAAATTCTCTATAAGGTTTTTAAAAATATTTTTCAACATTAACGTAATTTTTCAAAAAAAAAAAAATGTTTGCATCATCCTTGAAAACACAAAAATCTATTTTGCCACGTGTAACATGAAATAAAATTCACATTAGCCTTATTGCGCAATTCTCACTAACTTGGACTTCGCACTAAATTATTGCTATCGATCGCACTATTGCGACTTGTCAAACTGGCTTGGAAAAAATAATATTTTCGCAAAAAAGGTCAAAGCGAGCCGCGGTTGCCGATCGTTTTTCAGCTGTCAATCGCAATTTAAAAGTGCGAAACGTCCAGTTTGGTGGAAACTGCGACTGGAAATGTAAATAAACAAAAGCTGGTTGCCTAGTTTTTTTTAAATGTTGTTGTCAAAAGTGCGAAAAATAAGTGCGGGCAAAATCCAAGTTACAGTGAAAGGATCAATACAAAAATTTTAAAACATACCTCAAATAACCTCAAAAACTCATTGTTTTGATGGAATAACAGCTCCAACAAATTTGAAATTGATCAGAAAATGTTGATTCAAATTTTGGCCCATACAGTCCAGACTCGATTATCTGAAGGCCTTGGCAAAATTTCACTTCGAATAAACGAATCACAATTTTTTTTTTGTTGTCTTATTTTTTATTGACAAGTATCAATATGATCCCTAAACTACGCTAAGTGCATTGGCATTTTTAATCCAAGATGGCAACCAAAATGGCGGTGTATAAATATTGAAAAATGCATTTTGTAATTTATTAGGCGATCAACTATTCAAATTTGATTAAAATGGGTTCGCAGAACTTGAATTTGATGTTAAAAGTAGGAAATAAAAAGAAGATTTTTTTTTCGTGATTCGATTATCCGTATTTCGATATTCCGTACGGGACAAACCTTCGGATAATCGAAATTTAGGATAATCTAGGCTTTGAATAATCGAGTCTAGACTGTATTATGTTTATGAAAGCCCACTTCTTATTTCAAAGAACGACCAATGATTAAAATAATGCAAGGGTTTACAAAAATAATAAAGGAGATGTTGATCTGTAAATGTTGAAATGAAAGCGAAAATCAAACAAGGTATTAGATAACCTTTTTGCTATTTATTTTTTTGATTGAAAAGACTAATGCTTGACTGTTTGTTTTGTGCAATATCTCTCAGAAGTTATCTTTTCGAAACTTTTCTTTTAAGAACTGCTGATGTTGAAATGAGTTTAAAACAATTCAAGAACATTTTTTATGCATTTAAAAAAAATAAAAATAAAACAGATCATGATTGAACAATTGCAAAACCAAAAAAATATGGCATGATTAATAGAATGCGAAAATTCTTAATAACATTAAAATTTGCCCTGAAAAAAAAAATCAAAGCTACACATGTTTTTTAAACAAAGAATGTTTGAAAGAATGATGAAATTTACAGAACTTATGTTCAAATGAATGTCAAAACTTGATTTTTTCAATGGTTTTTTATATTTCTTTTTCGCATGAACGGCTCATAAGCGTGATCCGTTTTGCAAAAAGATAAATTTTCGATAAATAATTGTGTTTAGAGTTTTTAGTTATCAAACAAATTATTGCAAAATTTTCAGCCAAATCATTTTTTTTCGATTTTTAGTTTAAATCACTAATTAAACCCCAAAATTCAGTAGGCTAAAAATAAATTATTGTTAAAACTTATTTCTTTTCATCTTAAAAACTTATATCGTAATCTAGAGTGAATCGGGACTACAGTCTGAACAGGGACATCAGTTTTAGAGCACTTAAAGATTGTAATTCGGAAAACGATGCACTATTTTTGTTTGTCTGTGTCCGTTGTATCCAAAACCAATAAAAAATAACGAAACATTGTGCAGTAACTAGGCAAAACTGCTGTTCCAATTCGCTTTATGTGTCCTGATTCGCCTCAGATGACGTTACAATTGATTGTTAACTATTCTAAGTATATTTTATAACATAAACTTTTGTTTTTTTTTATCTCTAAGCTAATTTTTAATTTTGGGACCACAAATCGGATAAATACATGAAATTAAAAAAAAAATGATATTTTGCAAAATTTTGGTACACCCAGAACTGGGCATCGGCATACGAGAGGATAAAGAGCACGATTCGGTAGTAAAATGGTACTGTGTGCGGACGGAGAGGATAAATCCCAAATTACCGAGAGTACTTTACTTATGCGTTCATTTTCAAAAAAAGTTCATCCATCAAAAAAAAGTACCGGTACCGAGACTCAAACCCAAGACCTTCGGCATATTGAACCGTGCCTTTGCCGTATGGGCCACCATGGTTCGGTAACTAAGTGGCGGTCAATTGTCTATATAAGCCACTCAATAGGATGAACTGTTTCAATGAACGAATGAACACGCGAGAGGTCTTTACTCGTGCAAAGTAGTACTTTCCTCACGCTTCTTTTCGGGAGGACTATCTCCTCGGTCTTTAACTTTGGGTGTAGTACATATCATGACATAATGTAGCATTTTGTGAATGGATTTTTATTTATTTATTCCTTAGGCCATCGCAAATTTTATTTCAAGTGATTTTCCCCCTCCCCCCTTTAAAAGATCCTCGAAAAATCAGGGACAAACAAAAATTATTGCAAAAAAAAATACACTGAAAAAACTTATACAATTGGGTGAAATTTTTTTTTTAAATTTTGGAAAATCTTAAGAGAGATATTTTTTCATATACTTCCTATATACCCGTTATACACTTTAAAGTGTGTAAGCCGATTTCTTTTCATCGCATTGCTAATAACTCATCCGGATCAACAGGATCAAAGTGACCCTTAAACATTAACCGATTTGGCTCAAAATTGGTTACTCAAACTCAAACTCAAACAGTTACTTATTTTTGCCTAAGGAATCGAGTCAGAGTGTATCCCTGATGTTGATTTTTTTATTGTCACCCTATTGTACAATCTGTTGAAAACAATGAAGAATACACTGAATACCGTTTTTGCTGCATTTTAAATCAAACGGAGCAGTTGTAAGCTTATCACAAATTTTGAATTTTGGGACCACAGTTCGGAAAAAAATATTTCAAAAATTCATTGACACTTTGTGATAAATTTGTGACAGTGGCATAACTATCATGATGTATTAAGCATTTTGTGATACTTTTTGGTATTTATTTTTTGAAAATTAGGCTTGAAATTTAAAATTTAGTTTTTTTTTATCAATTATTCTCAATGTTATCTATTAATCAAGCAAATCTGACGTGACTGAACCATAAAACAGAATGAATACACCCCCTAGATTTCTCTGCTGCTGATTCCGTTCGACACTAATTTACGTCAAACAATCGGAACTATCAGCAAACGAAACCCACGTCACGCAGAACCATTTAAGCAGCGCCGTACCTAGGGGTTGGCGCAGTTGGCGACCGCCAAGGGCGCCAGCCCTTGGGGGGCGCCGAAATTGATGATTGTACCGTAATCTGGGGTGAATCGGGACTACAGTCTGAATAGGGACAGCAGTTTTTAGAGCACTTAAATCTTTTAAATTTGGAAATGGATGTACACATTTTATTGGCCTGAGTCTGTTCTAACCGAAACCAACCAGAAAAATCAAAATATTGTGCTCCAACATGGTTAAAACTGCTGTCCCAATTCGCCCCATGTGTCCCGATTGACCCCAGTTTACGGTACAAAATTTGCATGTCAGTTATAACATCCCCATTAGGTATTTGAAACAGAAAGGGTGCCAAATTATAAAGTAGAACTACAAATAACTAGATAATTTGGTTAAGAATATAAAAAATAGGGGCGCCAAAATCAATTCTATGAATATTTCAATCGAAGTGTTTTTGAAAATTCATACTAAGTACTAAATTTATTTTTTCATATTCAAGTGACAGAAAGTTGAAGGAGTTCTAGAAGAGCTTCTCAAAATAAAAACAGTATAAATGTTTGGACCGTTGCATAATGAAGTTTGAGTCATACCTTCCAGACTAAAAAATTGTCCAACTATTTGTTATTTTAACGTTAATTTTGCTGTGAACTACAATCAGCCAAATTGTGAAAAAATATGGTCATATTTTGAGTTTCTTTGAAATAGGAATTATTTTAACACTAAGGGTGCACAGCATCCAAGAAAGTTGTTTTCTTCTTATTCCACAATTGTCAAACTTACGGACCCAATCCTGCAAGAATCTGATTGTAAAAATAGTCAAATTTTGTTGTAAATAACTATGAAGACAGTAATTTAGGGGATGAATAAAAAAATATATCGATAGTTCCCGTAGTTTTGAAGATACTAAAATGTCTGTAACAGAAATCTGGGTGCAAAAGCTATGGTTGATGAGTACCGTTAAAACATATACCTTTCTTTTGAAATTTGGACATTCTCTAGTTTTTAAAAAGTAGCCTATGAAATATTTTCAGCACGATTTCCCCCTTTAAGCAACTTCGTGCATTAAAATTTACATGCGCTTTTCCAAAATACTAGAGTTTAAAAAAAGGAAAACTGCTGTAAATTTTTACCAATAAGACCAATATTATCAGAGCACACAAGCTGTTCTGAACATCACTCTTTTTGTTTTAGCTTAACCGGTGTTGTTAACTTTTTAAATTCATGCAAAAATAATATTTTATATTAATATTTTAGATTGAAAACAGGTTTGCTTTGTGCAAAAAATAATTTACTAGAATATAAAATTTAATTTAACGAATAAAAAATAAATAAAAATACCTAATGAAAAAAAAAGCAAAACATAAATAATTAAAAAATAAAATTATGAAAAATATTCTCAAGCATCGCATGGAAAAATCACTAAAAATTAATAAAAATTTCTTGGCTTCATTTTTTTACCAAATGTAATGCTCATAATATTATCATCAAAATAAGTTTCATCATGAATTGCGCTGGATTTTGAATTATCTTTAATTGATTTTGACGAAATGTGGCTCTGCCGCTACATGTTGAAATTTTTTACTTCGATGCCGGGGTGCTCTTTTGTTCTAAGCTTGCTGGAGTTCTTATCTAGATAGAACAAGAGAGCACACGGCATCGACTTATATTTACACCGAAATGAAATCCAAAGCCAAATCAGCTAATTATTTTACAAATCTGGGAAAGTTCTTTGTTTATACAATTAAATTAAAACTAGATCAGATCAAATTAAGCAGACTTGAAAAATATCAAATTTGTTAACAAGTTAAAGCTAAATTTATAATGATTGAGCATTCTGAGCATTTATCTGAAAAATACATAAAAAATAAACAAAACATTGATATAATAATCGATTTTATGAAATCTGAGAAAATTCTGCCAACTTAATTCCTACAATAATTTTCAATTCAACCTATCTCATATTATTTGAAAATTAAAACATAAAATAACTGTGTTTCTGAATTTAACCATAAGGTCTAAAAATGCAATTATAAAATCAAAACTTATTGAAGCAATCATTGAAAATTAACATCAATTTATCAAAATGCTTGTAAATTTAGGAGGGGCGCCAAATTGATGCTTCGCCAAGGGCGCCGTGGACCCAAGGTAAGGCTCTGCATTTAAGTCACACCAAATGGAGAGCAGCCGACCATCATTGCCTGGAAAACAAAAATCCGTTCCAAGGTTAACGAACGACCCTCTCGACGCTGCCAAAAGTCAAACATTGCCGGTTCCGATTGCATGCCGCTTATCAACGCCACACGCTGATGAACGTCAAACCAGTGAACCAAAACCACAGTATTTTTTTCGTTAATTTGTACCGGTTTATAGGTCCGCTGCCGGTCACGAGACGCGCATTTGCGTGCACAAAATGACGCCCAATAATGATGGGGGGTTTGTGATGCGATTTTTCGATAGGTTTCATAATTGAGGGGTATTTTTTGGACGAAAATCATAACCACCAGGTTCTAGTGTGGTGTGATCTTTCGACGAAAATTCTGAACAAATTACAGGGTTCATTGGTCGGCTCTTCTTGGTACAAGAACAGTGCCTGAGGCTAATAAGGTAGACTGATGATGGAACACCTTAAAGGTTCGTTGCTTCCTTGATTCAAGCTTAGTTCGTGTAGACAATACCAGCGAATCGGAAGTGTAAACACGTGCCAGTATTGAATTATGAATAAAACGCAGCCTAATGGATTCTACTAACAAAGAGCGACTGCAATTAGTAGTTTTATAGCAGTTTGATTGCGTTGAAATTGTAACCTAAAACCTCTTCGGAACCATCAAACTACCAATCACTGAAACGCAAAACTTCCCAGAAATGCCGTGTTGAACAAGTCCCAACAACATCATCAAAGGAGGCGCGCGTAATCACTTCCATGTTTACACTCCTAAATCGCGTCATCAAAACGACGATCATCGCAGACACCACAGAGACTTCAGGAGAGACCATTATCAACGCCTCGGTGGACCGCAGCCTACTCCGTCTGTCGACCCAAACTGGAGCGCCGCAGTTGGACTTTGGATTCCCCCAAGTTTCCGTACCATTCCAGCGGACAAGTTTGTTAAAGTCCATAACGGTCCGCGGCTAAAACCCCGACTAAAACTGTTCTTTTTGTTCGTTTTGTTTTGGATTAAACAAGACGTCGAAAGGAGAACAAAGTGTCTCTCTGGGTTGGGGATGGTTGACTTATGATTAATATTTGTTTCGTTTCTTTGTCCGCCTCCGGCAGACACAGTCGGTTGGTTTAAATGCAGCAGCAGCAGCAGCGAGCTTTGTTGTGTGGAGGAGTGATTAAACTGGAATACGAGCGAGCTTAGTGAATCGAACTGGACACTTGAGTAGAAGAGGGGGACAGACTGCCGAGTGCAGTATCAGCTGATGCATGCCGTTGTGGTTTCTGGCTTTTGAGTTCTGCGTGAAATTCGAGTTGTTCACACAGCATGATTTACGTACTGGTAGGTTTAGAAATAACTCTTGAAAATTACTAATACAAGTCATTAAATTGAAAAACATAAAAAAAGATCTTAAAAAGTACCGAGTCGAATTAGCGATGATGGCTGAAAGGCTCGTTATTAAAGACAACTAACTAACTTAGTATTTTTGTATGCTTTGTCTCTCGCCATCAAAAAATTTCCAGGTCATCAGGAAAAAGCTATCTGTTTCTCAAAAATTTGATCACGTTCAATATAAAACACACACCATAAAATTATAAACTTTACCTTTTCGATAATATTTACACAAATAAAAAAAAAATCTTGCGGAAACCGTGAAATTCAATAAATGAAAATAAAGAAATATCAAGAAATTTGAAAATTAGGCCATTGCAAATTTAATTTCATGTTTTCGTAAAAAAATGATAAAAATTCAAATTTTCATTGAAAAAACTTGTATTAATGATTGTAAACAACAAAATTTGATATTTTTTCTGGTCAGACTGCTACAGAATTGGGTCCGTATGTTCGTAAATTTTAGAATAAAAAGACAACAACTTCCTTCCTTCAACGTTTATACTTGTATATTTAATCAAGTTGGACATTATTGTTATTTTAAAATTTTTGAATTTTGGGGAATTTTGAGGAAACAAATATTTTCATAGATTCTTTCATAGTAACATTACTGCAATAATGTATAAATTATTTCGTGACACTTTTCGCTCAAAAATTTCGAAAAATTGGATTGAAATTATTTTTTTTAAATTATTTTTTTGCCCTCCCCTTGACAATGACCAGAGCCGAGGAACAAGACTTTAGTAAAATTTGTACCAGCCTTATCATCATATCCCACTTAGTGTGTTTTAATTATACATTTTTATTCAAAAGAAATTCGCTAGAAAAACGTGAACTTTAATTCACTAGAAATCTAAAAAAATAAATGAAAAATATAGAAAAATAAACAAAAATTTAGCTCAGGTAATTTATCGATGCAGAGATATTGCTCGAAATTAGTGACACATTGAGTTCAGAGATGGAGAGTATTCAAAAATAAATAATATGTGTTTGCAGAAGATTCTAAAAGTGTGTTTAAATCTAAAATTAGTTCATATCATTAGTTCGTGTATTTTAGCATCCTAGCAGTAAAAACAACAATAATCAAGGAAAAGTAGGAAATTTGGTCAGGTTTAACAAAACTTCTTTGCAGGGGCTCCTTCATAAAATATTTTTATAATTGAAAAAAACTGAAAATTTTTCGACCAAAAATGATGGAGGTGTCGACAAATAAATAAAAAGATAAATTAATAAATTTTTATTTGTCTTTGACTGATAACTATTAGTATAATTACCAAAAAACTAAATTTTCAAATTCAAAAATTTTTCTACAGCTTTTTTAATCGGACTGTAAGACGCAGAGAAAAAAAATTAAAAAAAAGTCTGGTCCAAAATGAGGGTATTTAGCATTATTAAAAGGATTCTAAAATTTATACAATATCTTCTCTATCTATCTTCTATAAAAAAAATCGACGGTTTTGTTCGAACGCGAATCAGTTCAATACGGAGCGTCGGATCGAGGTGCTTTTTGTTGCGTTCACGCCAAAAAGTTACAACTTTGACCACTCTGGAACCGATTCCGGAAAATCTGCAGATTGTATGGAAAAGTTACGTAAATTCAAATTTTGATCACTGGAGGCTGAGGCTGAATAAGCAAAAAAGTTAAAAACGTCAACAAACGAAAAAAGGCAGAACGAAGTGTGTCGGGTAAGGCTTGTTTTATTATAAACAAGTAGAAATACAAGCCAATTTTTTATATTGAAAATCGAACCAATAGTTTTTAAGATATCGCGAGTTGAAAAATCTTGGCAATTGAGATGACTTTTACAAAAACCAAATTTTGACTTTAGGAGGCTGTAGCTTAAAAATTGTAGGAAATTTTGACAGCTCTAAAACATATGTTTTGCAGGGGCTTTTTCTTCATAAAAACTTTTTAAATTGGAAAAACCTAACATTTTTCCAAACAAAATCACCTGACAATTTCTTTTGCTTTAAAACGGCTCACTTTTTGAAAAAAGTTGTACAGTCATAAATTTGGAAAATTTGTGACAGTGTTTTAGATTTTTTCTAAAAATAAATTTTCTCAAAATATCATTTCTCCAGTATCAGATTTTGGACCATCCTATGTATGGAAAAACTGATGATGCAAAATTGACACTTTTGGAATAGGGAAGGCAGGGACAAACTTTCATTCAAATCAAAATGTACAATTTTAAAAATGTCGGAAAAGGCGAAATTATTAATTCTCTAAGATTTCGCTTTTTTCTATCTCAATGTCATATGTAACTGTGAATGCATATTATTTTCTAGGAAATTTAACTTTAGGAAGTCGAAAATCACTAGCCCTAATCAAAACCACCGCACTTTGCCGAATACAGATACATTTTGGGTAGCTGAACCCTAAATTTGATCTCAATGAAAAATGAAAAGCAAACAAATAAAATATTGGGAGATTGGGTCATACAAAAATGTTAAAGCCCTGATGACGGTACATAAGCAGTTCATCCCGCTCATACTCAATTCTAAAATTCAATGTGGTAAACGGGATGAGGCTTGAACATTTTTTTTAAATTTTTGACACCCCCTTTTCAAAGTCGTCTCAAATAAATATTTTTTCCAAAAAAAATCAAATTTACAAAGGAAATTTGGAATCAATTTTAAATGTCTTCCTCTGCGTTCAGAATCAATTTTAAGCATTTTTAATAACATCTGGATTTTCCAATGGTTTTTTCACTGAACTATTAAAATTCTAGCTATTTCAATTATCATATTTTTACAAGAATGTTCTCAACATGTAATAAATTATTTTAAAATAAGTTCTTAAATTTCTTACCTTCAATTAAAACAAATCACACCAAAAACACACCCATCCCACCAGGTTCCATGCATCTGAGTGCAAAACCCTTCGTTCCACATTACACTCACCGCGCACATGTGCCCACTACTTGCCATCTTCTTTTCTTTGTGTTTCCTCCCATTTAAACCGCGCGAGTTCCATTCACACCACCACAACCAAACGCGACAGGGCGTCGCGACGCATCGGCACTCACTTCAATGAAGCCAGCGCGCAGCGCACAGAGCAACCACGGCCAGCTGCGACCAGCAACCACTCATTCAGTATTCATCGTGAGTCGGCCGTGCGCGGTTCGTTCCTTGGCCAGCGGCGCGCGCGAACGAGCGCGGAAGTTCCAAACGTTGAACGCCTACTTGGATTGTGTTGGTATAGGGTACACTAAAAGTGCATGAAGAGCGTGCGGTGCAATTGAATAAAAGTATAATTAATAAGTGTGCTGCACAAACAAGAGAGAAGTGCGCGACTTTCTTTTGTTTCCAAGAGTCCGACGAAGAAGACCTGTTTGATGACCTCGTCGTCGCGGGCCAGATTACGGGAGTCTTATCAAGCAAAGTGTGGAAAGTGTGTGATTTGTGTAACGTCCCAAAGGGGCACAAAGTTCGTTCCGCAAGGTTGACGACTGTGCAGCGGTGCAGTGAGTCCCGAATCTTTTTCGGCTGGTTTTTATCCAAGTTTGGATCAAGTTCCAGTCCGTCACATGAGACGCGCAAAGAAACGATAAGATATTCACCGACTGCAGCAAACGCAAAGGTTGAAGAACCCCGTGCAAAAGAGGTGTACGGAGGAGGAGGAGAAAGTGTCGAGGGAATCCGCGCTCTCTGCTAGGTGGATGTATTTTTAGAACCTGTACCGGCGTATCGGCCACGCCAAGCCAAGACGGCGACGGCCGTGACATGTGGTGCTGAGAAATTGCTCATCCGCAGAGGAGGAGGATTCTAACCAAACAGAGCAGTCTCTGTTTCAAGAAGTGAAAGTTCGTCGTCCGAAGTCCGACGACGGTCGACGAAAATGGCAGAATCGTACGAGATGAGTAACGGAGGTGGAGGAGGTAGTGTCATGTTAGAAATGCACGAGCAACTCGATGAAGAACCTGCTTCGCAAAAGCAGCAAGGAGTAGGGAAGTTGGTGCAGAAGCGGCCCCAAACACTTGGGCTGGAACCGCTGAAGATGCCGGTGTATCCGCCCGGGTACGAGCACAGTCCGAGTTTGGGAGGAGCGTCGACGGCGTCGTCGCTGGCGGCGGCCAGATTGATCAAGCCGGTTACGATCGGATTCAAGAATCTGTCGTACTCGGTGCGGACGGGGATTTTTAGGAAAGGTGAGTTTGAGAATTTTTCAGAATTTTTTTAGTTAACTTTGACAAGTTGACTTTAAATAGACGATTTTTCAATGCATTCATTAGTAATTTTTTATATTGATAAATTAAAGTTACGTTCAAAACTCGATGCCTGTGTGCTCTCTTGTTCTATCTAGATAAGAATCCTAGCAAGCATAGTACAAGACTCACAAAACATTTAAATAAAATTTGTACCACTCGGGCAGACGGTAATACCAAAATTCATGCCATTTCAATAACAAATATTGTTAAAATAACAGAAAGTGTCATGGAATCTTCTTGAAAAATCCATTTTTGCATAAGGGTTTAATAACAGTTTATGTTATCATAACAACATTTGTTATTGGTCTGATATTGGTTGAAAGCCAAAAAAAACTTTGGAATAACATTTTTTGTTATGGAAGAATACCTCCAACTGTTATTGGAATTATCGGATTAGTTGTTAAAATAACAAAAAAACAATAACAAAGATTTGTTCGATGAAAAACTAAAAATGTTATTAGTCTGTTATTGCAATAACAATCCAATAACAAAAAATTCATAACGACGCATAACAAATCTTGCTAATAATATCATGAAATGTTATTGGCCTAGTATTTTTAAATATCAAAAAATGTTATTCCCAAGTTATTTCTGCTCGGGGCAGCCTTACATATTCTTCAACACAATAACCTTAAAACCTGTACCAGAAAATTGCCCCTTTTTTAGGAAAACTTTTTTTGAACTAGTACTTATTTTATCAAAAAAAAAATTGTTGGAATGTTTTGGGTTAAAGCTACATTTTGGTAATATTTTCAGTTAACAATTTACCAATATTATCGAAACTTCAATGTTTCTAGAAAGATAAAGTCAGCACTTATTTTATAAAATTGTAGGTTTTATCTTTCTTCTTCGTTTTTGAGTTATTAATTTTTAAGTTTAAAAATAAATAAAAAGAATATTTATTGTAATCTTTAGTGTTTGTTTTTTTTTATGGAACAATGGTTTGTTTTTTTTAAACAATTCACGTTAGAATATTTCTCAACAATGAAGTTTGTATTGTATTTTTTTGTAATTCTATTTATCAAATAAATAGTAATAAAACGTCGCTTATTTTGTCTTTCTAATTTTAAAAATTTAAAAGTGCAAACTTGTGATGGTTAGAGGTGGGCAAAAAAACGAGCCGCTCAAAGAGCAGGTTCATTATAAAGAGCGAATGAACCATGGCTCACAAAAAAAGAACCGCGGTTCTTTTTTTAAACTCCGTTCTTTTGAAAGAACCGTTCCAAGATGGAATGATTTTGAAACTTGTTATAATTATAATTTATTGATTTTTTCAACTTCTAAAATATTACCAAAAATCTACTAAATAGCTTAGAGATTTTGGAAAAAAAAAATATCCTCTTGCCCGAATAAACTTTACGGTTTATAGACTTTATCGATCAAATCAGAATGTAAAATAGAGTTAACAGAATATTTTTTTTAAATAAAATATCAGCATTAATTAAATTTGGCAGAAATAAACCCATTTAAAAAAAGAGCAATTTCTGCAAAATCTTAGATTTATTTTTGGATACCATTAAATTATTTGAAAATTTAAATTCTAGTAGAAATCTTGACATAGAAACCGCCAATACCTATGGTTTTCAAGGGCATCTTCTCGTTTTTATTTTTTTTTTCAAGTTATTTATATAATTCCAATGTGAAATAGCTAAAAATTTTCACCATTCTTAAAAATATCCTTTTCATCCATATTTTGAAAAAGAGCGAAAAAGCCGTTCAAAAGAGCGGCTCTTTTCAATGAGCGAACAAAAATTAGCGGATCAAAAAAAAAAAAAAAGAGCGGGTTTGCCCACCTCTACCATAAAGTAATTTTCCTTGGAAGAAGCGATTTTTTTTTGTATTTTATGTGTGAAACTTTTCTATGATTAAAGAAGACATTTTGAATTATTCTGATCGATTCGGTATCTTAAGCAAAGAAGTTTTAGTTATTTCTTACGACCTTTTAGACAAAAAATAGTTACGATACATACAAAAGTTAATCCATTTCTTAAATTCGACTTTTTACATAAAAATTAAATGGCCCAAAAAAAACATTTTTGAATAATCTCATTTTTGGCTATGTTTTTAGTTGACAAAATTTGTTTGACAGTGTTGCCAATTTTTCGAAAAATAACAACTTTTCAAAAATATGGAATAAAAAGTCGATTGTTTTTTGTTTTTTTTTTCTTCCCAAAACTTTTTCCAATTTTTGTACCAATTTACATAAAATTCTCATCCCCAAAATTTTCAAATTATCACGATCTCAGCATTTCTTTAAACGTATTTTTCAAATACTAAAAAGGAAGGGTCACCCGTCACGCGATATCGGAAATTGAACCATGGATTTGGGAGTTTAAAAAAATCCTACTGACAAAAAAAAATGAATTAAGAAAACAAATAGAGACGCAAAAACTGAAAACACTACAGAAAAATTCCATTGTGTTTAATTTTTTAGTGTCTGGAAAATATAGTTTTATCATGATTTTAAATATGGATGGCCCCTAAACTCATACTCTTTACTTCGAAGAGTTTGATTGTTTTCTAGATGGTATTTTTTTGGGGGTCAAGAAGGTTTATTTGTTTTCTAGATGGTTTGAAATGCATTATCAACAGAAATGGACGAAGAAAGTTATAATTCATTGAATAGTGCAGGTGTTTGAGGAAGGTTTGAGATAAAGAAGAACCGAAAGTACAAAATATAAACATACATTTCAATTTTCAGTTGTTTCTCTACATTGAAATAAAAAAAAGTACCAAATTCCTAAATTCTAGGAATTTTGCCTCCTTTTCTTTTTAAGTAATCCAAAAAACCCAATTACTAAATAAGGAAAGGAGCCAAAATTCCTAGAATTTAGAAATTTGGTACTTTTTTTTTTATGTCAGTGTAGGCATTTTTGTAGTAAATATTTAAACTTCTTTAGCAAGCTCTAAAAATATTTGATGTGGTTCTAATTTCATTCCAAGGATTACAAAACAAATTAAACTCGAAATCACGTCATCTGCTTCCTTCACCAGAGCTCAAGCTTATCACCATCAATTCTACAGGGTTGTATGAATTTGTTTATGTAACGTCACTCGGTTCGTCTTCAAGTGCAAATGCGTCGTTCCGAGGGGAGGAAAATGCAAATAAAATCCGCCACTTTGCGGTCGCGGACTTGTGATTTATACAACCTGATAGTACGCCATATCTGACGCTGATATTTGTTTTCATCACCTCGCAGATTGCCTTCATTATGTCATTCAATCAACGTTTCGCAGTTAAAGTCCCTAAATAGGGACCTCGACGGTACACTAAACCTCTTATCAACGCTTCTCCAAACCAAAACATCGCGGTCTTCGTCGTCCACACGAAAGGGCGATAAGAAAAATCGAGTTCAAGTACTCGAGCGCTGCCCACCGAATCACACCCGAGAGTGAGTGATAAGCTCAAGTCGATCCTCGTGCTGACTGGCTTTAAACAGCGTCTACAGGAAAAGTGTCCGATTGCAATCAGACCTAGTTTGATTGAATGCCAGAGGGCAAAAAAAAAAACAAAAAAAAAGACCGAGGTTCAATCACACAAATATGTGCTGACTTTGAGGCTGAGCTTCGGGGGTTTTCGTTCGAATTAACCCCGTTTTAAGTGAATAATAAAACATAATAAAGGAGAAGGGGAAACTGCTCGCTTGACGTTTACATTTTTGTTTGCAAACAAGCAACGACATGAGCACTTGTTTTTTTTTGTAAACATGGGCAATGTGCGTTAGAAAAAATGACCCCCTGCTCCACAAGCGGAAAACGGTTTTTTGGGTTATTTTAAGCATCTGTGTAAATTTTGAGCGAAATTGGTTGAGATTAACCCATTGATACCCGAGCCTAAAGTTGGTGAAAAAAATGTTTTTCATACAAAAATGACTTTTTTTAATCGCTAATAACTTTTCATTATCAAGTTTTACAGCTTTGGTATGTTCTACAAAGTTGTAGAGCATTAAATTTCCAATGAGAATCTCACTTTTGGGAATATTCGGATGGAAGTAGCGCACAGTGGAGACCAAACCGTAAAAAAGTTGGGTTTTCCATACATTTTTTCAATTTTTCCCATACAAACTTCACCTTCGAGTATCAATGGGTAAATGTTGACCGATTTTGCTCATATTTGGCCCAGAGTCCTAAAATAGCTCAAGGAACTATATTCAGCTTGTGGAGCGAGGTTTTGAGAAAAAGTCCCATATTCTGGGCACCCTAATGTGCGTTGCAATCACTTTTGGGGTTGAAACTGCTTGTAACTGTATCACAAGACTATTTCAACCTTTAGCCCCTGTTGGGTTGAAATATAGTACATGTCATTAAATTATCTATCTTTTTTTGGACAGCAAAATAAAAATGTTGACTTAGTGACTTTTTTCTTTTGAAATGTACAACCACGGAAAGAAAATATAAAATACATACCGTTATGGATATCTAATGAATACCGTTATACATATCTAAACCATAAAATTTGTTATATTTTTTCTTGATTGAATAAGGTTGATCCTGGTTCTGGGAGAGACTCCACCAACGATAAGCGTAGCTTTTTTAAAATATTTTAAAGGACTAGCAGTTGAGATTTTTAATTGCCTCTGTAATAAATTAATAATTTCTGGTGTCGTTGCAGATCATATTTTCATATCCAGGAACTTTATTAAAAACATTATCTAAACATATAAATCTAAATTTTTTTTTTATTGTTTGCTTATAACTATTTACTTAGAAAACTACCAAAACAAACCTGGAAATGACAGTTGAACCAGGTTGAAACTGTGTTGTAGATGTTCAAGCCTACCTTGATATCATAACTGACTTGCCTTTATTTATGGAAAAATAAAGTCAAGTTGGTCTCTTGCTGGAAATTTCTCAAATTAACCTCCAAATTGTTTTTTTTTAATCAAATTTATGATAGTGGCGTTTTTAAGACTGATATTGAAATAAATGCATAAATAATTCAAAATAAAATAACAAAGAGGGCACAAACTAGCAACGATTATTTTCTCTAAATTTCATAATTTCTTATTTTTTGTCTGAAATTGTTATGTTTTGATTATTTTTAAACCGTCTTTCAAGTGTTTAATATTTCGTACTCCCACTTAAGGTTTCGGTTAGATATTAAAATTTTACTGAAATCTCTGTGACTTGATTATGAATACTGCCATCGGGACATCGTCTCGAGTCTCGTTTTGTCACGTAAAGTCTTCATCAAAGTTTGCGCACACAACTTCAATGCAAACACCTCTCTGTCTCGCACACACAAGGCACACTGACTATTTGCTGTACAAAGATTAAAGCTGTCGCACACCCATCCAAGTGCAGTTCAAATTTGCACTAAGTCGCCCTCCGTTCGTTTAGTAATGACGATCGATGGCACTCGTCAATTCGATCCGGCTTGGAAATTGATCTCATTAACGCGCTGCTTTCCTCTCACCTTAAGTAGGTCACTGTCACTTTATGAAAGAACCAGTTTTTTGCTGCTCAGGCGCGTGCCATTAATTAAGTCGATCGCAAACTTGCAGCACCAATACCAAGAAAGCCCGAGTGCAATTTGCATAAAGCTAATCGCGTAGCCCAGACTGAAATCGATCATCACTCGACTTAGACCAAGACCACCAGCTTGATCAGTTCATTTATTCAGCGATTCAATGAAGTTGGCAGTCACACTTACATTGAACGGTGGACTGTAGAAACCGGTTCCCCCCGTCTAATACTACAAGTTCCATCCGGCGAATCAACCGTCGCCGTTTGACTGGCTGTCTCCATTCGTTGTTTAGATTTGGATAGGGGACATGCTTAAATTACGTAACTATTTCTTTTTGTTTAGAATTTTTCAGTACTTTTTTAACATATTTGTTCTAGAACGTAGCAATGAAAATAGTGTTACGTTATTCATGGACAAACTCTCAAACAAAAATCGGCAAATAGCACAAAAAAAAGTTCGTTATGATTTGGTGGTTTTGGCGAAAACAAAACAAATCACCTCCCCACGATCATCAGGTGAGGATATCTGACGCCAGTCCAAGAGACTTGAATTCTGCAACGGTTTTGTGGCTTTTGTGATTTTGCAAAGCAGTTGTTGGGAGCGGTTCATTCTTTGCTCAGCTCATGTTTGGCTTCCGGGCTGGGCCAAAAAAGGAGAATTTCAGTTTGTGTGGCGTGATGTGATTGTGGATTCAACACGCATCGCGCGTCATTTGGGAGGAGCATTGTGGGAAGAACTGGTTGAATGATTTGTTGAAGTATCATGGAAGTTTGGTTCAAAAATTCTAGTTTTGGCCAAATGCTAAATTTGTATAATTGCACTGTTTTTTCAAAAGTTTACAAAGACTTATATGAAAAGAGGACAAATTTCGCTGTCCAGTACAGTCATCCCACATATTCGGAACACTTTTGTGGTAATTAGTCAATAGGATGCAAAATGCAACTTTTCTGTCGACCCTGCTATTTTTAGGACCTTTATTTGGACATTCTCTTGCTATTTCACTATTAAAAGAAGAATTTTTTGAACAAAAAACTTCATTTCAAGACTATTTTATCCAGAGCACTAAAACACTGCCTCCAAATTGCCTGTTCCATGATTGTGGGTTGTTATTATGCCTCCCACAATTATGGAACACCTGAATTTAACTGATATTTTCACAAAAAAAGTTATCAGACCATTCGTAAAACACTACTAAGCATGAGTTTTATTGGTTTCAGAGTGTGAAGTCATTATTTTGTAAAAAATATGTACTCCGGGAGAGAAAAAAAGTTTGTTTACACCGTAAGAAAAAAGTGTTCCGAATTTGTGGATTTCAAGGGTCAATGTTATTCTTTAAAAACTTAATATAAACGTAAAAATGTACAGTCGGTCTATACATCAATCGAAAGATCGGAAGAAGAGCTTTCACGTGAAGGTAAAAGCAAATTATTATGTTCAATTATCGATTTTATATGATTTGTTGAACATTGGCCGATCTGTAAACTGTTCCGAATATGTGGGATGACTGTACTATACTTTTTCCATTGGTTAAATACCCCGCAAATTTATTGAAATGTAAATCAATTATTTCCAGGTACTACGCTGCATATTAAAATTATTAGTATTACTTACTTAAACAAACCCCAGCTATACATACTGTCGTGCACACCTCTTTCCTCGTAACGAATTCAAATGTATTTTAATCGAAAACGGTTCAGAAAATGTCGATTTGACACGCGCCTTCAATCGAGTTGACCACGGCGCGACGACACGCGCTCGTCAAAGGAATGAAACATTCATCAACGTAGCATGCTTTGTTATTGCACGGTGAAAAAAAACATATTCTAGCTTGTTTTTTGATAACTTTAAAAAAAAAAACAATTAATTGCACAAGTTTGACATCTCAAAAGTTCAAATTTTGACAACAATTTTAATTTATTTATTTTTTGCTGTGCATCTTAATCCAGCTACGATTAAAAAGCATCAGATTAGCTGTCAAGTCTGGTTTGCACTTATTCTGTTAACTTATCTTCTTTCAGACATCTGAAGCAGCAAAAACGGCTGCATTTCTTTCATATTTTTTCCATCAGCTTTGCTTTGCTTTGTTTACATTAATTGCATTTGTGGCACAATTTTCCTCCTTACGTCACCGTTTTGTTTTTATTGCTCACATTTTTCTGCACATTTTTTTCGTTTCAATTTCTTTTCGCTTTGTAACTTACCTTACTCAATCGCCTCGAGAGTGTGTGAGTTTGGGTGAGACTGGGTGAGTGAGTGTTTACATCAAAGTGGGCCGGCCAAGCTGCAATTTGGCGGTTCGCCTGCTTGGATCGCACCTGTTGCATACTTCACCACATGCCGATGATGGATTGTGGGGTGTTTCGCAGTTATGACGTGTTGGAGTGGTGGAAATATTTTTTTAAAGGAGCTTTAATGCAAAACAATCAAATCAGCTTCATACATTCTACTTATTCCAAGTAGCGAGCTTTATCGACTGGGAATTAGAAAACCTAAAATATTTATAATCTGATTTAAACAGTCATTCCACAAATTTGAAACAGTGTAGAGCTCTTTTTTTATTTTTTGAAAATTTTAGGAAAACTAAATTGTAACATAATAATTTGCTTTACCGATAATTTAAATTCTTTTTACGCGATCTTTCTATTGATGTTTGGACTAGCTAAAAACAGAAATGTTTTATACAATTTTTGAAAGGCTGTAACAATTGCAAATCTCTAACCTTCGCAAAATTTGCAAATTAGCTAGGCTATATCCAAAAAAGAAAAAATCCTAATGGAGTAAACCAACATAAGTACATTGTTTAAAATTGTACAACAATTCTCACTTAGAAAATATAGGAAAGCCATGTTTTTTTTTATTAATTTATCTAAAATTATCAATTTGAAAGTAAAATTATAAAAAAGTGTTAAATTTACTTTTTTAACTCATGAGTTGCTGAATTTTCAAATTTAATTTCATGTTTTTGAAGAAACAACAGGGTGAAGTAAAAATAACAATAATAATCTATTATAATTCGACGCTTGTGTACTATCTTGTGACCGTCCTTTCTTTTACAGTAGACGTGTCACAAGATAGCACACAAGCGACGAATTGATAAAAATAATATTTTAAAGGAAAAAGTAACTAAAATCGATTGTAAACTATTTTAAATACAATTATTTTTTTTTTGGTAATTTAAAATAAGTAAGGCATTGATTTTTTTTTAATTTTTGGATCATAATGATTGGAAAAAAGTTAAAATTTAGATGTTTTTCAAAATAAATTGATATGTTATGAATGTTTGACACTACGGATGTACCCGTACTAATTTATAAAGCATTTGGTAAAATGTTTTACCTTCATTTCCAAAAAATTGACTTGACATAAAAAATTTTTGCCGCCAATTTTACCAACATCTTTAAATTAAAATATGTTGTTTTATGCGTAATTTTCAAAATCGACGACGATTTTTGCCTCGTAGTGCCACGCTCTAAGTCAACGTCCATACAGTAAGACATTTTATCAGTTTCAACTCATCAAACTGAGATCAAATCATAAGAAATTGTTATTTGAAAAAAATGATGAAATCATTTTAAAAGTGTATTTGTTGTTTCGTCTTTCGATCATATGTTTTAAACAAAATAAAAAGTCAATTAAACATAGCAAAAGTGGTAAAAAATCGCACGATTTGCCTGACCAAATCAACCCAAATGTCTCAATCCAGAAACGCCAAACAACCGTCTGATTGTCTCATCACGACCCGGGTATTAATTACACTCAAACCAGCTCCACCAAACAGGCAAGCAAGTCTTCTTCTTTGTCTCAACTCCTATTCTTGTTTTATTTGGTCGTCGAGTTAAATTTGCAAATTTATAAATTCGCACATGTCAGCTGCGTAGGATTTTTCCACTGTCACAACGTTTAGAAATTATCTGTGTGTCTGTGTATTTGTGTAGACGACAGCCTACTTTGTCTGCGCCTAATCTTCCGAGGTTTGTTGTTTCTTTTTTTTCTCGCCGTGTCAAACCAGCCAACGCACACAGAATGAAACAGCCGACGACGACGACCGGCGACGACGACTGACGATCATGCGTTTGGCCACAAAAAATAAACAGAGAGAAAAAAAAAAAGAACGCGAATGAGCCGGGTTTGCCAACTTAGCAACAGGGTGAATGGCCTCTTTATGCGAGCTTTGCTTCTTTTAGGCATTTGAAATTGAAATCGAAACATTAAACTTAATTTGTTTACTTTGAGTGCTCTGTGATATTTATGAACCAGTTTGCATGCTAATCAAACTCAAATAGATTTTATTAATTAGCGAGAAAGCGCAAAATTTCACAAATCCATTCAAATTCGTAATTTGACAACAAAAAGCGACTAATTAAAACCATTTGCGTCAACAAATCTCAAGGTGTCAGCTGATTTGAACGCAAACAAACGTGCCCGAATGCAATACCCAATCGCTGAAAATTTTAAGTAAAACAAAAAAAGATCCAGTCCAAACATGTGCACGAAAATTAAACAGCAAAAAACTAAAAGACTGGCGCGTGCAAAGCCGAAGAAACCGCGCGAAGTTGGCCTTGGAAATTTCTCTTCCTTCACAGTTTGACACTTCGCCCAGAGCAGACGTGTGTCCTTTGATTGGAGCTTAGCGCATTTTAGACGGTGTTTTTTTTTAACTTTCGCCGACGGCCATGGCGGCGGCCGCGACGGCGGAGAGTGAGTGGACGGAGCATAGGGCTGAGGATGGAAGGCCGTTCTACTGGAACGCGGCCATGAAGAAAAGTGTGTGGGAGAAACCGGACGGTTTCCAACCCAAAACGCAGGCGGCGACGGGCATGGAGGTGGAAGACTCCGAAGGAGGAGGAGAGGACGGGGGCGAATTTCGTCCCGTGATCAAGGTTCGGCGCAGGAAGGCTAAGGAGGAGATCAACGACGGCAATGGCCAGGAAGTGGAGAAACTGCTCAGCAACAACAAGTTCAGCCCGCTAGCGGAGAAGAGCAACAACAACAACAATGCGAACCCAGCAGCAGAAAAAACCATCCCCGTGGAACCAGCACCCGGCAATTCAGCTGGGGAGAAGAAGCAGCCGCCGCTGGTGGTGAAAGAAACGAGCTTCGCCCGCCTTGCGAAGGTGATGTCGACATGTGATGTCCAGCCGGAACACAAACTGACGCGGTACGGCACCAAAATTACGTGCTTCTCGAGCGACGACTTCGACACGGTGCAAGCCCACCTGAAGAAGAACAAGGTGCAGTTCTACACGCACGGAAAGCGCAGTGCGAGACCGCACCGGGTAGTAATGCGAGGTCTCCCGAACGCGGAACCGGATTACGTCAAGGAGCTGCTCAAGACGGAACATCAGCTGGACGTTTTGGCAGTACACGCCATCAGGCGGAAGCAGCAGCTTCCCGCCATCGATGAGACGCCTTTCATCGTGCTCTTCCCCAAGGGGCACACCAGTCTGAAGGAGTTGAGTAGCAAGGTAAAGAAAGTGGGACCAGTCGTCGTCCGGTGGGTGGCCTACCGGAGCAAAGAACCGCACGTGACCCAGTGCAAGAACTGCTTGCAATTCGGTCACGGAACTAGTAACTGCCATCTCAAGCCTAGGTGCAGCAGCTGTGGGGGTGCCCACAGCACAGAAAAGTGCAAAGCAGAAGAAGCCCAAGCCAAGAAGTGTGTCAACTGTTCTGGATCCCACGAGGGTCTGGACCGCAGCTGTCCCAAACGTGCGCAGTTCATCCAGTCGAGGCAGCAGGCGTCCAAGCCGAAGCCGCCAGCATGGAAGAAAGACAAACAGACTCCGGCAGGAGCTGTGTTTACCGCGGCGGATTTTCCTCCGCTACCTGGAGCGGTACCGGAAGAGAAACATCCTCGTCCCGCAGGAAGAAGTAGCGTAAGTACTGGCGCCGGTGCCGGTGCAACCCCGAAGGAGCAACAAGGTGAACGGATGCTGTACAGCGAGTCGGAGCTGTGGGCCATTTACCGAGAATACAGAGTTCGCTTGAGGCAGTGCAAGACACCCGAGGAACAGATTGACGTGATCGCACACTTGCTGACACATGGCACGAGAAAATGATCATCTAATTCAGTTACAGTTTTTTTTTATTTATTATTATTTATTATTTGTTGTACTCTTGATCCTCGGTCCTAACCTGGTCGCAGCACCTAAAAGGACCTAATAAAAATAAGTAGTGAAGAAAAAAAAAAATTTCTCTTCCTTTCGGTCAGCAGCAGCAGAGAGGCAGAGCAAAAAAGAGATGTGGCCTTTTCAACGCGTCTTTTTACCATTTTCGTGGTTTTCGGCTCTCTCTCGCTCGCAGCCCACTTTGATTCGCGCGGGACGAACGCGTGCAAACGAACGAGAGTTATGTTTTATAATCGCAAGCAGATGAACTCATGCTGTGTGTATGAGTGAGTGTGTGTGTAGGTTGCCGTGACCTATTTTTTGTTATTTTAGATGATTATTAATTCTGAAGAGTTTAAAATTACGAACAACACTAGTTTTAACTACATATTTGGCAATACATTTCGTTTAAAACAAAATTGAAAAACATAACTTTTTTTTCATAAAATTATTTTTATTAGGTCCTTTTCGGTACTGGGACCTGGTTAGGAACGAGTCGGCTTTTGTAATTACATTGTTCTTAATGCTAAGAGTAATTACAGAGGGAAACATAACTTCAAAAATGTATTTAAAAAAACTTGTAATCACGATGTAATTTTATTGGCTGCCTTTTCAAGATTCCTTATAAATGAAGAAAGCTTTTTGAACCTTAGATTCTGCAAAAAAATAAAATTAAAAAATATCAAAATTGGAATAACAAGCCATATTTTCGAAATTTGACTGAAAAAAGTGTTTTAAAATGCATTTTACAATTGTTCTGTTGTTTTGCAATGTTTTGCATGTTTTGCTCCCTGATTTTTTGGGCCGATTTTGGGGGAGAACGTGACAAAATCTTTTAAAAATATTTGTACCAGCCTAAGGAGACTTTACACTAGTGTGTATTAGGGTGCCCAGAATATGTGATATTATTCCAGGGGGCGCAACTACCATCCAAATATTCCCAAAAGTGAGATTTTCACTAAAAATTTAATGTTTTACAACTTTGTAGAACATACCAAAGCTGAATAACTCGATTCTAAAAAGATAATAATGATTTAAAAAAGTTAATTTTGCATGAAAATCTTTTTTTTACCAACTTTAGGCTCGGGTATCAATGAGTTAATCTTTACCAATTTTGCTCAAAATTTGCACAGATGCTTAAAATATCCCAAAGAACCGTTTTTTGCTTTTGGAGCAGGGGGTCATTTTTTTTGGGCACCCTAGTGTACATTAGGGTGCCCAGAATATGGGACTTTTTTTCAAAACCTCGCTCCACAAGCTGAATATTGTTCCTTGACCTATTTTAGGACTCTGGGCCAAATATGGGCAAAATCGGTCATCATTTTCCCATTGATACTCGGTATGGGAAAAATCGAAAAATTGTATGGAAAACCCAAGTTTTTAACGGTTTGGTCTGCATGGTGCGCTACTTCCATCCAAATATTCCTAAAAGTGAGATTCTTATTGAAAATTTTATGCTCTACAACTTTGTAGGACATACCAAAACTGTAAAACTCGATCCTGAAAAGTTATTAGCGATTTAAAAAAGTCATTTTTGTATGAAAAACATTTTTTTCATCAATTTTAGGCTCGGGTATCAATGGGTTAATCTCATCCAATTTCGCTCAAAATTTACACAGATGCTTAAAATAACCCAAAAAACCGTTTTCCGCTTGTGGAGCAGGAGGTTATTTTTTCTGGGCACCCTAGTGTGCATTCATCTCTTTTTAGTTAAATAACTTGATTTTATTTTTATTTTTTGACTGATTCTTTTTTGCTATATTTAAATTCGACTTCTCCTTCACATATCGTTGCCGTCGTGCTAACTTGTCGTACGTGCATTTTGGGCCAAATTGAGTTAAGAACGCCATTTTGTGCAGCTCACAATGCCTCACCTTTTGACCTTCACAGATCTCCAAAATTCGATTTCAATCCTGAGATATCCAATAAAAACCAAAAAAGCTCCGCGGATTGTTGTCACTTTTCATACGAAAGAAGTTTCAATCTTGTCGTGCTATCTTGTCACTCCCTGGAAATTGATGTAAGTACGACAATTGGCCAAAGGGATTGCAGGTCAGGATGCGTTTGACGCACGTACAAGTAAGACTACCGTTAACATTTGTAATTATAACTCGGGACTCCAGCAAACAATTGTTGTCTTTTTTGATAAGTTAATTTAAGTAAACCCATAAACTGCCCCTGATCGCATAAATGTCCCATATGCATTTTCATCGTTTTTGAGTTATTGTTGCAGTTTTGTTTAAAATTGAGAGATCTTTCAGAAAAGCCTATAACATCCAGTACATTGTTTTAGAAATCAAGAGGAAATCCAGTTTTTTCGTGAAAACTTAACACATAGCATTACGTGTGGGACAAACTTTCCTTGTGTTTTTCTCAGCTTGCTGTTTTTGCATATGAGACATTTATGCGAACATGGGCGGCTAAAATGGCGGTGATGAAATATTGAAAAAAGCATTTTGTAATTTAAAATGCGATCAAATATTCAAATTTGACTAAAATTGGGTTGCATAGTTCGGATTTGATGTTTAAAGCATGAAAATAAAAAAAATCGTGATGCATTATCTGAAGTCTCATACAAACCTTCGGATAATCGAAACTTCGGATAATCGAAACTTCGGATAATCGAGTTTGAACTGTAGTATTTTTAGTATTGCATAAAATGTTGCATGGAAATCGTTGCAAAACTTGATTTTCCAGAACTCGTCGTATTTATCCAACCTCGACTCGAACTGAAAAAAAACTTCTTTTTGATACTTGTTATATAAACTACTAATTTGTAAAGTACTTTTCGATTGCAAATTTGGTTTTAAAAAAGTTAAAAAAAATAAGTAAGATTTTCATTTTTCGAAACAAAAATTATTAAAAAAAAATCAAAACCCGGCGGCTGAAAAGATGCGGGTATAAAAACCTGAAACATCCAAAAAATAATAATTACGGATTTTTGAATGTGGAATCTTTAGATTTTTTTTTTCAATTTATATCAAAAATCGCGTGTTGCTGAATTTCTTTATTAACAGTAGGGCTCAAAAGTTGGCATAATTTTCCACAAAAAGAAGATTTGAAAATAAATCGATATCGTTTCAATAAAATTACATTTACAATAATTTAAAATTATAGGATCACCCAATTTATCCCAATAAATTTATTTAAATTTGTTAATTTTGATTAAAAGAATTCTTTTTGATCCCATGTTGTAAAAGTTGTATTCAATTTGTTCTTTTTGTTCTTTTTGCTTAAATTTCTGCCTTCCCTTTTTTAATGTTATTGTAAAAATGGCTCCGGTTTTTTTTATTTATAAAAATAACAATATCCAAATAATATCAGCAAAGTTGTGTTCATTATGATTCAATGACTTTCAATCGCCCAGTTATCTATTGAAGTTATGTTTTTTTATATTTTTTTTTTCCTGTTTTGATACGAAATCTTCTTGAGCAACTTTGTTCAGCGAGAAACAAAGTTTATTTTGTTTAGTTTTCTTTTTAGTTTTTCGAATGATTTTCAGATTAATAAGTTGCAACTTAATGATTTTGATTTTGTTTTTCATAGTTAACAACTTTCATTTAATTTAAACAGTCAAAAATGGCTTCAAGAGTAATAAAACGTAATTTAATCTTATATTTGTAGATAAAATAATAAGTTTGCTTTTTCACAATTAAATCAAATTTTCAATTACATACTAATATTTTCCTTAATTTGCATTCTTTTGACCGCAATTGTTAATAAATTCCACAAATTTCCAATTTAACCTCGACATGGAAAATCGCCAGCTATTTGTGAACCGATCGCATGTTAAAATATATTTTTCCCAGATTCCGAATGTCCGTGATCTAACCTGTGCTGTTAATTTTACACGGGTTTGTAAATTGAGCTTAACAAGACGCGAGTTCTAGAACCGATGTGAGAAAAATTAGGCTTGATTGTTTTTTATTATGCAACAAAATTGTGCTCTAGAAAAAATCCAATTATAATTGTGATGATCTCTTACAAATTATTACAACATTTCACATTGCAGTACAAATCCCGTTGCAAAAATGAGCTGACCTGCTGATCGTGCAACTTTGCTCTTTTTATAAGTTCGGAGTGTGCGGCACCGCCACTTCCTCATTTTAATTGCTGGAGAAGGGTAAACAAAACTGACCAACCGTTTTTTAACCGCTTGCAGCACAATGTTTACGATGGGGGCGAGCTATATTTCTGCTTAATTGTTGCACCACGACTTGACTTGTGAGGTTATCCTCGGTTCGTGTTTTTGAACTTAAGTTGGTTGTTTTGCAAAGCTGGATTTCCATTTTTAGATGTAACAAAGATTTCAAAATCAAAAAATGATGTATTTTATACTTCAAACAGACAGTTTCGCAGTTCATTAGTCTTAACTTGAAAACAGTTCTTTGATTGACACTCCCAGTTTTGCATTTTATTAATTTTATACGATAAGCCGGCCCACTCGGGAACAGGTGTTCCAGCCAGAATGTCGTTATCAAGACCTTGAGCTCGCGCAAAATGGGTCGACGTCGTCGTCTTCTTTGTCATTAAACATATTCATCAACAAGAAGAACACAGTCTTTTCTATGGAAACATCTGGCAAATGTCGGTTATCAGCCCCGGTCAGCTGCTCTTATCTCCAAGAGTGAGAGCAAATTATTTTATTTTATTTATTTTTTTTTCCTTCTCATTTTGTTATTTCTAGGCCGTGACATCTTAAGGAATATCAACGGCGAGTTCCGAGCTGGTGAGCTGACGGCCATCATGGGACCTTCTGGGGCAGGGAAGAGTACGCTGCTGGACATACTGGCCGGGTACACGTGAGTATTTAGTTGAGCTCTGGGGAAATGTTAATTCTGGAACGTGCTGATTTGCGAGTTAGGAACGTTAAGGTTATGAAAAATGAAACCTTCAAACGACTGACGTGAGGTTATGTTGATGTTGAAAAGTGCTTGAAATTGTTCACGCTCGTTTTACATTTTATTATACTTTTGCTGTTTTTGTAGAGCAAAATTTATTTGAAAAGCTCATCAAATTGATCTCTGTTTATGGTGAAAATAGTGCATTGCTTTATCATTTCAACAGCTAAGCTTTTCTTGAAACCAGCTAATCATCCACCTTCCAGTGAAGAGTCTCTCATCCAATCGAGGCTAATCCAGCGTTTCCCTCTTCAGCTTTAGCTCGTTCAAATAGAATTTGTACCTAAACCAACCGCATCATAACTGGTTCCCAGCTGCTCCCGGCTACTGCGATTCCCCGTTCACGTACACCTCATGACTCATCAGCCCTCTCTATCTAGCATAGCCTACCACGATCACCGCACCGCGCTTTGTTTATGTTTGCTCCGACCTCCACCCCCCTTCTTCCTCCTAACCATGCTCGGGCAAGCAGTTTGTATCGCTCTTTCTTCTCAGGTGCAACTGAGTGCCCCCAGCACTCACCCTGCGGTCACTCAAATGTACCGAAACAGCTGACTTGCTGCGATTGAGGAAAACCAGCATGACGAAGCACAGCACAGCTCGATGGAGTAAAGTTACGAGGTGTCCGGCGAGCTGTAACAGTCGGCGTTGAGTAAGAACAAACAAACGAACTCAATTTCGGTGCACGGCTGGAGCACTCGGTACAGCTGTACCGAGGAACTCTCGGTTTGTGAGTGCTCTAGGGTGGTTCTTCGTCTAAAAACTGAACAAAGACGAAGCAATTCATCTTCTCCAAGAAAGCTATGAGATGGTGACGTTGACGGTCCTTTGTTCCTTGCTATGGTCAGCGGTTCAAGCCAGAACCAGAAGTCATCGTTGTCAAGACCCTGACTCATAGTCGTCTGCTGCTGGATATTCATTACTTCTGTCACTGGAGGAGACCTTTACAATCGCTGCCGGTTCATGATACAAAAAAGCATTCATTTCCATTTGTTCAATAAAAGTGCAAGTACGGAGACAGTCAGCACCAAGGTAATTAGCGAACTCGTTACTCAGACATTCAACGAATTCTCCTCGGATATCAACGCCAAGTGTGTTTGACCTTTTCGATCAACACTTGTTCTGAATCGGCTTAGCGGAACAAAGATCGTTTGTTGAGTGAAACGCGTATCGATCGAAGCATGCTGGGGGTTGTGGTGAGGCGAATCAGTCAGCAGTGCGGGGAAGCTGCACTGTGTTTACATTTTGCTTTGCGGACGGAGAACCCAATGAACTGAGCTGTGGTAGCAGTAGCAGGCCATGATGCGCGTGGAGGAGGTCTTTGCAACAAGTCAGTGGTTTGAGTTGGTGGGTGGGATTTGAAGGGGCGGGATGCTTGGGGGAAATGCTTTAAAGTTAATTACTTTGGTCAGTATACTACGATCGGAGTTCAGAAGAAAACAGTTCCAGACAGCACGATTGATTTACTTTATTAAAAACAGGAAACTAGGCTAATTATACTTTGTAGATTGACTGCTTTCCTATAACTACAATATTTGTTGCACCATAAACGTTTATAATTTGATTTCATGTCGATAAAACGTAGAAAATAAAATTTTCATATCCAGTCTGATCCATGTTTCAAAATATATTTAAAATACATTAACAAATTGCAAGGACTAGAAATTTACAAATTGTTTGAAAATTTAAATTATGTATGCACTTTTCTTCGTCCTAGTCAAAAGAAGTCATTCTGAATCAATTTTTTTCCATACAAGTCTCCATGAAATTTTGGGGCAGGTCAAAATGGGTATGTTAATGTATGGAATTCTGTATCTTTTAAAATAAATCTCCTGATCAATTTAGAGTCTTCGGCAAAGTTGACTTTTCGGGAAGAATTTGGTTCTCGGAAAAAAAAATCCGTTTTATATTTACCTTTTTATCCATAAAACTTTTTTTTCTATTTTTTTAAATACTTTGATTAGAGCGTCCAATTGCACGGGAATTACCGGGATTTCCAGTAAAATAATATTTCCCGTTTCCCGAGAATTTTGTAAATTCCCGAAGTAAATATTTTTTTTAACTTTTTTGACACCAATGTTTGGAAAATGTACTGAGAACAGAGATTAACTAAAAGAACTTATTTTGATTTTTTTTTCATTTACATTTACTGTTCTTTTTAAACTAACCAGCTCTTCTGGATATTTCAACACAAGTTTTAATTTAGATAATCTCAAAGTTTTTGACTTTTGCACTCAAAACTGAGAATATTTGTTCCTTTTTGTTGGGCAATAGAAATGACGACTTTATGGAATGCAATAAACTATTAAAAATTATTTGTGAGTGAATAAAATATAAAGTCAGAGAAAAAATGAGATTGTTTACTTTTTTGTTAACCGTGTATTAGGAGTTTAACAAGATGAAATTTGGATTAGTATCAGTAGATATCCTTGTTAGAATAATTAGTGTTCGGATTGCAATAAGATTTAGTTCAGTTCGTTTAATAGTTTTCGAGAAATTTCAGTTTGAAATAAAATTTTATGGAGCACTGGTTGTGTAATGATGTTTATTTAGCGTTCATTTTTTAAAAAAATCTTTGCAAGCAAGTACTTTTTATTTTTTTATGGTAAATTCTACGCTTTACTATTTTAACTTGAAGCTAAACAAAACAAAAAAAAAATTAAACAAAATTAAGATAATATTTTAGTTTAGTACACGATTGGAATTTAGGCCATTGACATTTTTTTTTTGAATTTTATGTCCCTCGACGCGGAAAATAAAAAAAAAGCAAAATTGAAATTACGAGCCATGGTTTCAACATTTCAATGATTTGTTTTTTAAAATGCGAATCTATGACATTTCCCCGAAACCCATATTACCGAAGGGACATTTCCCCGAATGCCACTTCCCCGAAAAGACACTTCCCCTAATAGTCATTTCCCCGAATTCCATTTACCCGAATTTCCCATTTCCCCTAATCGTCCACATTCCCGAATGCCATTTTCCCGAATGGGCCACAATCCCGAATGCCACTTACCCGATTAGTCATATCCCTGAATAGTCATTTCCCTGAACACCATTTCCCCGAACGCGGTCAAGCCGAAATGCCCGGTGCCCCGGAGCGCGCGCGCTCCTGGGCACCGGGCATTTCGGCTTGACCGCGTTCGGGGAAATCGCATTTTACAGTCGACTCTCTGCTTGTCAATAACCAAGGGACCGTCGAGGAAGAGAATCATCAGATTACAGAACGATGCAAAATGAAGACTCGATTGAAAATATTTTTTTCTTGATACCCAGCTATGGGAGAGAATCATGGCAACGTCCATCAAACAAAAACACACAAATTTCAAACACCCTTTAAAGCTTCGTTTTGCCAAGCAAAATGAAGCATGAAAACTGAAATTATTGACAACCGGAAGAGATTTTTAAAGCAAACAGGGACTGAAGAATTCATCGATAGATGGAGAATTATTGATATCTAGAAGATCGACAGCCAGAGAGTCGACTCTATAAGAAAAAAAAAATGATGGCACTTTTTATCACATCAAACTACATATAATATTTCTTGAAAGGTTCGTATTGGCCTTGAATGATCAACTTTCTTTTTGGCTTCACTCAGAACAGACGTAGCATTTTAGGGGGGAAGTGGTGTTGGAAGGTTTGGTACTATTCATTCAAATACAATGAATATTGTTACAGACTTTTTTTTATATATTCTCAAAACAAATACCTTTTTCTTATAGACATGATAATAATAATGCAATAGAAGTTTTGTTATTTTTTATGATTGACCTCCGTGTAAGCACGAGAGCAAGCAGCAGTCAAGTGCTCAGTGCTCCATCGTTTTTTCGATTTTTTCGCCGTAAATTACCGTGATTACCCGCGAGTTTGCTCCTGCAGCATGCCAAAGGCCGGCCGTGGCCGTGGCAGTTCGAGTGCGGCCTCGAAAAACCCGCGAAGTTCGTCTACCGGCCGTGTGCAAAAAGGTAAACAGACCAACGCCGTGTCGACCGCCATCGCGCAGGGGAGCGTGAGCGCAGAAGGCATCGACAAAAAGTTACTACATCCCGGATATGTTCCGAGATCACCAGTGCGAACCCGTTCCGGTACTTCCGGTGCCACAACCAGTGGCACATCAACATCCGCCAATATCCCCATCAGGAACGAGTTCCAGATGCTGAGCGACGACGAAGAAAACAACAACAACAACACCGACGGTAGCACTACCGACGACGACGACGATGATGATGGTCGTGCACGGAAAAAAGTGTCGACGTCAAAACAGAACAATTCTCCTACGGAACGAAGACCACCTCCAATTTTTGTTTTGGACACGTTGGCGGACGATGTTGACGAGTTGCTGGAAGGCCTCGGATATTGTCTAAAAATCGGCAAGTCGTCAGTGCAAGTGATCACACTGACCAAAAAGAATTTTGACCTGGTGCTTGAAGAATTGAAGCGTAGCAACTTCAACTTCTACACATTCAACCCCGAGAAGCCCCCTGTCAAGGTCGTCTTGCAGGGTTACCAAGACCGTCCGGTTTCCGACCTGAATAAGCACCTTTCGGACGCCGGAATAAAACCGCGGGAGATAAAAGTGCTCTCGCGCAAGACAACGGTCACGGGTATGCACACCCTGTACCTGTTGTACTTCGACCGCGGCACCGTCAAGATCCAAGACCTGCGGCGGACTAAGACGTTGGACGGTTTTTGGGTAAACTGGCGGTTTTACGCCAAGAACCCGACGGACGTAGCGCAATGCCACCGTTGCCAGAAATTCGGCCACGGCTCGCGGAACTGCAACCTCCGGCCCCGCTGCGTGAAGTGCGGTGAGTCACACCTTTCAGAGGCGTGCGCACTGCCACGAAAGGCGGACTTGGGGGACAAGGCAGAACAAACCAAGCCGCGCGTAAAGTGCGCGAACTGTGACGGCAACCATACCGGCAATTACCGCGGCTGCGTTGCGCGCAAGGCCTACCTAGAGGAGCAGGAAAAGAGGAAGAAGAAAGCAGCAGCGTCCCACTCCCCTCAGCGAAGTACGAGCGCAGCCGTTCCTGCAGCTGGACAGCGTACGGTTCTAGCGGACAACTCAGCGTTCCCTCCTGGTTGGGGGCGTTCGTTCGCCAGCGTGGTCGCTGCCGGTAACGGTAATGCGGGCCAGCAAGAAGTCACCGGGGAAGATCTCTTTACCCTGCCGGAGTTCTTTGCTCTCGCGGGGGAGATGATGACGCGGTTTCGGAGCTGCCGGAATAAGGCGGAACAATTCCTGGCCCTTGGGGAGCTGATGATCAAGCACATCTATAATTGATATTTTTTCTTTGATCTAGTATTAAGCTTTCTCTTTATCTATCCTTTTCCCATTGCACTTTCTGTAAGTTTTTTGAAAACTTTTTCTTACTCTTGCCTTCTATTTAATGTTTATAAGTAATAATACTTTCGTTTGAATTACGATGTAACACACAGCTGAAAGGAACTCCAAAACTCTGTTATGTACCTAAATGAACTCATTGTAACTTGATTATTCACAAATAAACCGAATTGAATTGAATATTTTTTATGATTCAAAAACATACCGTGCGATTTTCGTAGTACCCCGTATCAGTAGAACCCAGTTCACACTGATCATTTTATTCACATTGCTGGTTTGGGATTTGGCGAAAAGTATAATCAACAAAAATTTGTACCAGCCTTATGTAACTATTTGTTCGATTTTTTGCATTTTTGAACAAAATTCGAAAAAAAAAATCCTTGCAAATTTCTCAAAAACAACATCTAATCATGCGGTTGAACACAAATGTTAATTGAACAACAAAAAATTTAGTAATTGGGTCCTAAAATTAAGCTTAAATTTGTGATATTATTGTTCACAAGAAAAATAAGCTTTACTAAGTACAATGACCCTTTGAACGATCGCAAAGGATTTAAAATGGATTTTTAATTCAATTTCTAAAAATTCACTTCACGGCCCTTCTTGGCAGAAAAGCTCCTACTTGACAGCTCGATCCAGGGGGGCCATAGTTGATCCATCGAAAAAATGTTGTCTTGTCAATAACTTTTTTTTTGCATAAAAATGAAAAAAAAAAGTTATCAGAAATGGTTTTTAATCGTGTTTCTTACCGTTGTTCATAAAAATTGACAAAGGGCTTTACTACCCAATTTACAACATTTAATCAACAGCATACCCGAAAAAGCTGTTTGTTCGGAAAATTGAGAAAGAAAATAACTGTTAGTCATGGAAAAAGGCTTTAGCGAAAATGATGATTAGGGGATATGCAAATTCGGGTAATTTTAAATTTAAATAAACGGCAATTGGCGTAAGTGTCACTTCGGGGAAATGGCATTCGGGGAAATGGCCGATTAGGGGAAATGGCATTCGGGGATATAGCCGATTAGGGGAAATGATATTCGGGGAAATGGCATTCGGGGATGTGGCTGATTAGGGGAAGTGGTATTCGGGGATGTGACCAATTAGGGGAAATGATTTTCGGGGAAATGGCATTCGGGGAAATGTCATTCGGGGCAATGAGCTAGACCCTTAAAATGCATAATACACCTGCCCAGTTTTTTTTGCAATCATAAGTTTCCAAAATTTGAAAGTTTTGACAAAAAATTGATATTTGCGAAAAAAAAGCTTTTGCGGTGCTGTTCTTCGGAATTTCATAAAAAGTTAAAATATGTTTGAACTAACCTCAACATGCTAAATATGATTATTATTGCAGAAAAATGCATTTTATATTGTTTTCAGTTGATAAGACTTCTATTTTCATTAACATTTTGTTTTTTAAATTACTTTTTTGCCTTCTGATTTTTAAGACGAAATAACTTGAAAACATACCTTATTCACAAAAAAAAGTATATTTTTTTCAAGTTTTATTTTTTATGAGGTGTTAAACCATAACACGATTCTCAAACTTTTTTTTAACATTAATGTTGCTTTCCTATACCGAGTTGAGTTGGAGAATTTGAACGGTGTGCGTCGCGGTCCTCGCGCAGGATTTTCGTTGCCGTTTCCGTCTTAGTTGTCCCCCCGATTGTGTGTGTATTTCGATCCGGGCGGTTTCGCGTTTTCGCATTTTAGTTGGTTTTATCTTTCCACAGCCGGCTGTCTAAGATTAAATCATTTATGCTAAACTCAACACCAAATAACCGGGAATAGTCTCATTCGCATAATCCGACTATTTGCCTTGAGAATGCATAATACATCACACCATTAAACGAAATTTATTGATTATTGGGTCGCATCATCATCCTCTATGTTGAATCCTGGCCGTTACCCTTACCCACTAACAAAATCCCAAGTAGAAGTAGTTTTCCGGCACACGCGGGGGTGTGGATATCGTATAGAACCCACCCTTTGTAGCAACCTGTGCTAACTAACATTCCCGTCCCAATCCCCCCGAGATCTACAAACTGACATGGCGGGCGCCGTTGGTGGCCAATGACTGTTACCTATTTGCTTCAGATCTAGTTTTAATGATCTTGATGTTTTACCTTTTCAACGCATTCATACATGCTGTTGATAAGGGAAACACCATTAGATCGTTTAAGCGTATGACCGGTTGTGCTGATGGGATATTATGGTCCTGTTCAGCAACGGAGAAGGACAACCATGGGTGGTCTCTCATGATCATGCTCATGCTCATTAATGTTGCTTTCCTATACCATTTTGTTGCAAAATATCAATCATTACCTGGCTCTGAACTATCGATTTGACTTTTTTGTGAGGCTGTGTCTCAAAAACTAATTATCCGATTTTCAGTGTGAAAAGTGTAGAAAATTTTCTCCGATTTAAAAAAAATCAGGGGGGAGGAGGGTGGGCAAAGTATTTAAAAACACGAAAATTTTCAAAATTCCGAAAATTATTACCTTACGAAAAAATTAATCCAAAACGAGATACTTTTTCAAAAAATCGGTAAATTACTTTTCGATTGCAAATTTAAATAAGTTTTCAAATTATAATTTTTTACCATATTTACGATATTTATTAAAATGTCATTTCTCTGGAACCAGATTTTGCTCCATCATGTACTATAGCTCTATTGATGTATTTTGAGTTTAATTTCGTAAATTAAAAAATATGCAATTAAAACAACTACTTAGTTGCAGTAAAAATATTAAGATTTGAATTTAAGCATACCATTTAAAAAGGCCACATAACTTTTGTAAACAAGAGTGTATCCCTTTCCCTCAAATGTCAGTTTACATAAATGTGAGAGGGATACACTCTTGTCTACACAAAATATGTGTCCTAATGGCACGAATTGGCAAAAAATAAACAAAGCAGATTTGCCTAATCGGTAATATACTAGTTTGCAGTACATTTTTGCGAAATGATTAAAAATCTTAATTTTATCCCTAGTCTCAAAAATATGTTTAAAAATAGATAAAGCAACGCATCTCCATTTAAAATTGACCATTTAGGAAATTTAAACTCGAAAACATAAAAATTTTATGTAGCAGTATTTATTCAAATCTACCTACCATAAATAGAGTATGGCACAATAAGAGAATGATTTGATAGCAGTTCTATATTAAGACTATAATTAGTTACGATTTTAAACAGAAAAGATATTCTAGCACCCCGAGCAGACGGAAATAAATTGGGAATAACATTTTTTGATATGTAAAAATACTAGGCCAATAACATTTTATGTTATTTATAACAAGATTAGTTATTCGTCGTTATGAATTTTGTGTTATTGGATTGTTATTGTAATAACAGACTAATATCATTTTCAGTTATTCTTCGAACATATCTTTGTTGTTATTTTTTGTTATTTTAAAAACTAATCCGATCATCCCAATAACAGTTGGAGGTATTCTTCCATAACAAAAAATGTTATTCCAAAGTTGTTTTGGCTTTCAACCAATATCAGACCAATAACAAATTTTGTCATGATAACATAAACTGTTATTAAACTCTTATGCAAAAATGGATTTTTCAAGAAGATTCCACAACACTTTCTGTTATTTTAACAGTATTTGTTATTGAAATGGCATGAATTTTGTTATTACCGTCTGCCCGGGACGCCAAAGCTGTAATTATCATAACTTGACTTAATGAAACTCTTATCGTTCCTCGTTCGCAAACCGTATTCATTATACTTTGTAGCACTTGTTGCACAATCTCGCACTCCGGAAACCACCTGAGAACATTTTACAATTCTAACAAACAATTTCCTCTCCCCAGCGATAGCGAGTACACCGGCGAGATTCTGATCAACAAGCAGCAGCGCGAGCTGAAGCGGTTCCGGCGCCAGTCCGCGTACATCATGCAGGACCACGACCTGCAGCCGCACCTGACCGTCCTGGAGGCCATGCACTTTTCGGCCAATCTCAAAATCGGCGCCGAGCTGAGCCCCGCCAGCAAGAAGATAAGGGTGAGTTATGCGGTTAAAGGGTTTTGCTTTCGACCTTCGAATAGTGTTTAGTGATATGCGGAGGTAGATAACAGTGGGAAAGACCTTCGGGAACTTGAGTCGTTGGGCATGTGACGGTGATAAGTCGTGACTCACAATTGACATTCATTCATTTCAGATGAACGAAATCCTGTGCGCAATCGGGTTGCAGGAGCACAAAAAGACGCGTACCTCCAAGCTGTCCGGTGGCCAGAAGAAGCGCCTCGCGATCGCCCTCGAGATCGTCAACAACCCGCCGGTGATGTTCTTCGACGAACCGACCAGCGGCCTGGACAACTCCACGTCGAAAAAGTGCGTCGAACTGCTGAAGCAGCTGGCACGCGAGGGTCGGACGATCATCTGTACGATCCACCAGCCGTCGGCGCTGCTGCTGAACATGTTCGACCATCTGTTTACGGTGGCCGAGGGTCAATGCATTTTCACCGGTACCGCCGCCAACATTGTGCCATTCCTGCGCGAGGTGGACATTATCTGTCCGGAGCACTACAGTCCGTCGGATTTCCGTAAGTGTACTAAAAATCTTCCATAGAAGATCGTCTTCTAACGATCCTCCCTTCAATTCCAGTCCTGGAAATTGCCACCCACGACTACGGCCCCCAAAGTGAACACCTAGTAGCAAAAACGGAAAACGGTCGCAGCACGTCCTACCGGAACCGGGAAGCGTTCACCCCGTTCCTACTCCCGATCATGGAGTCCCCAATTTCACCCGATCTCCCATCGCCACCACCCACCCAAACCAAGGACGCCAACGGAGGAGGTCTGCTGACGAGCACCTCCTCCCCGCTGGACAAACCAAAGAAGCTCGCCAAAAAGTTGTCCTTTAATCCGGAAAAGTGGTGCGGCCGGGACGAGATCTACACGACCAGCTTTTGCCGGCAGTTTTACCTGCTGCTGCTGAGGACGTTTCTCATTCTGAGCCGGGATCGGTCGCTGATGACGATGAGGTTCATCATTCACTGTACGATCGCGCCGCTGATTGGGATGTTGTACTTTGGGATTGGCAATCAGGCGGCGCACATTTTCAACAACTTTAACTACGTGTTCTTCTCGATCATGTTTCTGATGTTTACGGCGTTCAGCTCGATGACGATGGCATGTGAGTAGAAGGTTTTTGTTCTATTCTAGATTTCGGCAAATATGTGATTAAAATTCTGAATATTTGTTATTTTTTTTTAAACTTTTCATAACAATGACGCATTGAAAAAAATATTACTACCGGTTGACAACATATTTTCAAATTTATTTTTTTCAAATTTTTGGAATGTTCATGTTCAAAATAGGGGAAATATACCCATTTTAATCACACTAAGCCGTTCGACCAATTCTCATCACTTTTGCCGTTTTCCGCTATTAAATCAATATTTACAGATGTATCAACAAAGGAGAAATGCTTGCTCACTTTTATTTGAGCTATTCATTACTTTGGAACAGTCAAAAACACTTTATGAAAGCTGTAATTCATGATCAAAGTGCTGATAGGCCGATAGTAGAAATAGGCTAAGAAAGGGTATAGTTCCCCTACAATCTGAACTGAATGATCGGATTTTTTTAAATACCTCGAAAAGGCCAATAACAGGAAATTCTTTGGAACTATTATGAAAATGAAAAATATCGATCTTAAAACTTAAATTTGATAACTTTTGTGATATTCAAGATTTTTTTTTCATGTCATATTGAAGATTTTTTTAATTAAAGTTTCCTCCGTTTTTTTTAACAGTTATTCCAAGCTTTTTATTACCAAAGTTTGGTGTTGATGTTTTTACCACCTCCGTTGGAACAAAACTTCAAAATCGTGCTAACATATTGTAGATCACATAGAAATGTGTGTGTTATCCCCCTGATTAATACTCAATTTTTTTAAAAGAAGTTCTTTTTTTTCAGAAAAAAATGTTTTTTTGGCTAAATACCGTCATCAGGGGTGACATTGGGTCATACAAATTCCAGCATTTTTGTATGCTGGTACTAGTTTTAATCGGAGAGATGAAACTAAATTTTATAATCAATAATATAATAATTTGTCAACTCTTGAAATCATGATAATTTATTTGTTGAACAAAAACAATCATTTTAGATTACTTTTTCTAAACAACCAATGCCCCATGAGTTTCCTATGTAAAAAGGAACTTTTGAAAAAGTAAGTGTCATTAAAGGATTTGATTAAATGATTATTTTTTATCTTTTGAATTTTAGAATAGAAATAAATTTTCGTGTAAGAATTATGATATAGTACTCGATCACGACATTTCGCTGAATTGTTTTAAAAGCACAAATTTAATTGTACACTATCTTAAAAAATCCTTAAAGTTTCTTTTACGATTTTTTTTTGCTAGTAACATATATCTCATAATGTGTAAACACTGCGTTGAGTTTGCCTCATATCTTATTAAAAAATATGTTTGAAATTTAATTTTCTATTTCCAAGGTTATTTGTATTTTTTTCCTCCTGTTGATTGACTAGAATCTTTAAATCAGAATAAAAATCAGTCAACGACTATGAATTTATCAGCTGTGGAAGGTTATCCTCAGCATAGAATAGTAACTTTACAAAAATAATAGTTTTAATAGTTTTAATAAAATAAAAAGTTGCATCAAAAATATCTTCAATATTATTCGTTGCACATTTGATTAAATCAAGAGAAAAAAATCATCCATAACAAATAATATCATATTATTTGATAATTTCAAAGTATTTCAGCCGATTTACTTAAGGTAAAAACAAGAAAACAAAAAAAGGCAAAACACATATAATTTTACAAAAAATAAGTGATGATTTCTACAATAGTTCAATCAAATATTTTTTTATAACATGTTCCACTCAATCCCAAAATGAGAAAAAATAACATTGCAATAATGACAAATAGATTTTCAAACATGATTTTTTTTTTGAGTTCAATAGTATTAAATGTAAAAATGAAATATAATGTTTTCGATTTTTGTTTGAATAACAACATCAAAACATAGTTTGTAAATTTTGAAGTTTTTTAATTATTCAGTGCGTTGCGTGTTTTGGTAACTTTTTCATGTAGGAAAATGTTTTTTTTTCATATTTAGAGCATTACTAAAAAAAAACGATCATTTAAACAGTATCAGAGTAATTCTGTAGATTATTCCCGAGTTTTTTTTTTATTTGGATGATCAACCCAAAATTTCTTTATTTAATTTTCAAAAAGATTGTGTTATGAGATTGTGTTTTTACATAAAAAAATCGAATATCACCCAGCAGTACAATCAACAAAGTCAAAAAAAAAAAAGAAATTTCTCATCTCTTTAAATATATTTTTAAATATTATTTTTTTCCCTCAGTTATGGTCGAGTGGTGGGGGAAACAAAAAAATCTAAATTTAAAATTTCTAACCCAACTTTCACATTATTACAGTTATGCTACTTCTGATGTTTTGCAAAATATCAATGAATTTATGAAAATGTTTTTTTTTTCATATTTAAAGTTTTATGTCTTTTCCAATTTGTGGTCCAAAAATTAAAAATTCCCAAAAAAGTCTAAATATGCCCAATCAGATTAAAACTACAAAAATAAAAGTTGTACAATCTATATAAAATAGTTTACAGTCAATGTACAGGTTATTTTTTAAGGAGGGCATGGGGGGCAATGGCCTAAAGTACGAAAAAAGGAGCATTTTCGAAAATATTATATTACATAAATGCCTATAACATCAAAACGATGGACTTTATAAAAACAAATTAAAGTCATTTTAGTTTCCATATCTGGTGTTTCATACAAGGATATTTTTTTTCTCAAAAATATCAGATCTGCAACATCCAAAACTTCGTTTGTAATGCGTTTCCGCCTTTTTGGGCGCTTTTTGTTATTATTATTTTTATAAACCATAGTTATGTAATAAACATTTGTTTCGAAATAAAGAAGGCATAACTTTCTAGCATTGCTGCTAACTAAATTTCAAAATTTTCTATTTATTTGCCGCAAAAAAAATTGTAATTATTTGAATTCATTCAAGTACTTGGTGACGAATGACCAAATTTTGGTTATCGTTACCATAATTCAATCAACAACAAGATTGAAACACTTTTGAAATCCTTTAATTCATTCTACTCTGCATGTGTATGCATGGTAACAATATAATCGGTAAAGATAAACAGAATGTACTCATTCTGTGCATATTTCGCTTAAAATTATAAAAAAAGAACACAGTTCGTTAGTTTACTGTATTTTTCAGGGCTGCGGAGTCGGGTCATATTTCAAGCGACTCCGACTCCGACTCCAACTCCGGCTTTCTAAGTTTAGCCGACTCCGACTCCGACTCCGGCTCCGGCTTTCAGCTCCAACCGACTCCGACTCCGACTCCAACTCCGGCCTACCAACTCTAGCCGACTCCGACTCCGACTCCGACTCCAGCTTTCAACAAATTGTTGGCTCCGACTCCGACTCCGACTCCACATATTTTTTAATATTTAAAAAAATCGTTAATTATTATTTTGAAAACATTGATAAATAGGATTATTTAAATACTCTCTAAGTGTCAAGTTTTTCTCAAGGAACATAAGTTCGAATCACAACACGTAAAAAAAAATCTAGGTTACAAGTTGTATACCTACGTTATTAAACAAGATACAGTTCAGACTGGATTATCCGAGGGCCTCGGAAAAATTTCACTTCGGATATTCTTATTCGGTCTTATTTTTAATTGTCGGGCTTAAGTATGACCCTTAAACTACGCTAAAGTGATTTAGAATTATTAAATTCAAGATGGCGTCCAAAATGGCGATGATAGCATATTGAAAAAATGTATTTTGATATTTAAGGTGAAGCACGAGAGTGGCGGGCGGCTAAAAATCGAAAATGCTTCGAAGTGCTCTGTGTGTGTGCGTGCGCGAGCGCGCACGCCGGCACTACCAAGAGAATGCTAAAAACAGGAAAGTAGATTTGCGTCGCGTCGCTTTGCGGCCCCAGCGCTGTTGCGCTGGTTGGTGTTAGGGAATAACTGGCTAAGATGTGGGCATGTTCAATGTTGAAGGGGTCATTCATAAAATATGTCTAATGTCGTTACGGCAGGGAAAAAATCGGGACTTCGATACCACCGAGAGTAAATATTACTAAAAGTAAGTTGAAAAGTCCTTGAAGCTAAAAGGATGACACTAGTGATTGGTACTAGAAGTAGTGGCCGACATCTATAAGTCGACTTCGTTTTTAGGTTAAAATTGGACAAATTTCTTATAAATGAACTCAATATGGTTTTCTTCACTGTAAGAATATTATTCTAGTTATTATTTATGTGTAATTCACGATCACGTTTTTTCCCTGAGTGGCTTTGGCGATTGTTCACGCTCCATACAAAATATTATTTTTGTATGGACAATTGTCCACGAAGGAGAGATTTTTAAATTTCCAAAATAGTTGTCCACGTGGTTTATGGATGGTCCCAACATGAGCCGGATTATTTTCATCGCATTGCTGATAACTCATCAGGATCAACTCGGATCTTATTGCACCCTCCGACAAAGAATTTCCTATCATACTTAGGCGAGACCAGCTCTACCTACCAGCAAAATCTTGAAGCGATGTTTTTCCCCATAATTTTTTGCAATTACTGATAAATAATGAAAAATAAAGCCATGAGAACCAAATAGCTTTTTTTTACAATTAGAGCAATTCTCTACGAAATCGGTATTTCTTCAATTTTAATTTTTGTATTTTTTTATCCGACTGAAACTTTTTTGGTGCCTTCGGTATGCCCTAAGAAGCCATTTTGCATCATTAGTTTGTCCATATAATTTTCCATACAAACTTGGCAGCTGTCCATACAAAAATGATGTATGAAAATTCAAAAATCTGTATCTTTTGAAGGAATTTTTTGATCGATTTGGTGTCTTCGGCAAAGTTGTAGGTATGGATACGGACTACACTGGAAAAAAAATGATACACGGTAAAAAAAAATTGGTGATTTTTTTATTTAACTTTTTATCACTAAAACTTGATTTACAAAAAAACACTATTGCACAGATGCACAGATATTGCAATGCAAAGGTTTAAAAACAGGGAAATTGATGTTTTCTAAGTCTCATCCAAACAGCCCACCATTTTTCCATGTCGATATCTCAGCAACTAATGGTCCGATTTTCAATGTTAATATATGAAACATTTGTGAAATTTTCCGATCTTTTCGAAAACAATATTTTCAAAATTTTCAAATCAAGACTAACATTTCAAAAAGGCCAAACATTCAATATTACGCCCTTTTAAAATGTTAGTCTTGATTTGAAAATTTTGAAAATATTGTTTTCGAAAAGATCGGAAAATTTCACAAATGTTTCATATATTAACATTGAAAATCGGACCATTAGTTGCTGAGATATCGACATGGAAAAATGGTGGGCTGTTTGGATGAGACTTAGAAAACATCAATTTCCCTGTTTTTAAACCTTTGCATTGCAATATCTCAGCAAATAAAGGTCGTATCAACAAAGTCCGAAGAAGCAAAATATAGAGAATTTTCTCAGCTTTTCAAAAATATTTTTTTCAAAAGTGTGCAAACATGTGCACTAATTTAAAAAAATGAAAAACTGCGACTATTTTCAAAAAAGTTACATAAAAATGGCTATAACTTGAAAACGGTGCACTTTATCAAAATTTCACTAGAGTACTTTTTGATTGCAAATTTGATTTTACATCAAAAAATGAAGTTGAAAAATTTTTGCGACCAAAATTTCGATTTTTTGAAAAAATCAGTATTGATTAAAAAATTCATAACTCGGTCAATGAATTTTTGCACAACCTGGAAATTTCTGAAAAGTTGGCATTTTATGTCCTCTAAAACATATCAAAAAATAAAAAAAAATAAAAATAGTGTTTTTTTGTAAATCAAGTTTTAGTGATAAAAAGTTAAATAAAAAAATCACCAATTTTTTTTTACCGTGTATCATTTTTTTCCAGTATAGTCCGTATCCATACCTACAACTTTGCCGAAGACACTAAATCGATCAAAAAATTCCTTCAAAAGATACAGATTTTTGAATTTTCATACATCATTTTTGTATGGACAGCTGCCAAATTTGTATGGAAAATTATATGGACAAACTAATGATGCAAAATGGCTTCTTTGGGCATAACGAAGGCACCAAAAAAGTTTCAGTCGGATTAAAAAATACAAAAAAAATCGAATGATCGAAATCCTAGAGAACTGCTCATTAATCAAATATGAGTTTTGTTTTTATTTTTAGATTGTCTGGAATAATTAGTACTTCTTCCAAGTTGACAATATCATAAAGATTGATCATTACTTCTGTTGGCAAAAAATCACTTTTATACAAACAATCACTTTTAGGTGGACACAACACAAAAACAATAATTGAATTTTTGTTGGTTTTAAATTTGATTCTTCATCTTAAAATAATGTTAAAAAAATGTGTTACTTTATTTTGCACATTTCCATAATAATAACGAATTAGACTAAAATCGCAGCACTTCTAAATTATTTTATATCATCTTATGTATAACTCAAAAGATGAAATTTTCAGTAATAAAAAGTCTAAACATGACAATTTTTATCTTGAGTCTGCAAAAAACAATAGATGAAAAATCTCAAGATTTATGGATTTTATTTATTTTGAAAGTATTTTGATACTCAGGCCAGTTTAAAAACATTGTAATTTGATGTCAAGATTGTCGATGTAATTTTTATTTCGACTTCATAGTATTTTTTTTTTGGCTTAAATTTTTTCCATACATTCTCTTCGAGTAGTTCTCTACGATTTCGCAAATTTTTCACGATTTCAAATTTTCAACTTTGTCTATGCATTACAATGTCAAAAGTAGCAATTTTTCATAAATGGTTCTACCATACAAGTCTACATACGCTGTATCTTTTTTAGGGGCAAGCTAGCACGACACTCTCTTGAAGAAAGTTGTAAAGCATCTTCTGGAGTAACCAAATTCGATTTTATAAATATAAAATAAAAATATAAAAAAAGGGTTTCTCATTGAAATTCCCATAGAAAATTTAACCGCTTTGCTCAGAATAAGGACTAAACTAATTGTTCCCAAACTTTGAGGAGTTGTTTAGGACCCCAAAAGGAACCGAAAAATTGCTGTGCTCACTAAATTTGGACACCTTTTTTTTTCTGTTCAACCATAATACACCCTAATGAGTATACATTTTTGATTGCATTCATTTTTATCATTTTTAAAATACTTGTTGAAAGAAAAGGACATCTAAAATAAAATGTTTTTGAAATGCTGAGATTATTTTTACAATTTTCATTCTTGAATTATAAAAATTTTGTGTAATTTTCTAATTTTTTTCAATAAAAATAAATTCAAAATTTTCAAATTTTAAAATAAAGCAATGATTTTGAAAAGGTAATTTTAGATACATTTTCTTATTCCATAGTTTAGACCATATGACCGATAGAAACTAATTGTTCAATTTAAAAAGCTTAGAAAGAAAATTTTTGGAAACTTCCTAAGCAAATTGTATGTTTTCTCGATTGTAATTTAGATTTTGATTTGTAAAATTGTTAATAGTATTTTTTGTTCGGATTTCGAAATTTCCAAAAAACAGGATTCTTTAATCATGTCTCCTAAACAAGATTTTGTTAAGTACTTTAGTGAAAGTTTGATAAGGGACCATTCATAAATCACGTGGACACTTTTTTTGTAAATCTCAACCTCCCCCCTTTTGTGGATAATTGTCCATACAAAAAAAAAACTTTTTTGTATGGAGTGTGGTCAATCGCCATACACCCCCCTCCCTAAGTGTTCACGTGGTTTATGGATGGTCCCTAAAGTGCCCCATTTTTAGGTATTTTTTTTAAATAGTCTCAGTTATTCATTCTTTAAAATAAGTACACATGATTGCCCACTTCTGAAAAAACATATTTTTTTTTGAAAAGCTGAGAAAATTCTCAATATTTTGCATTTTTGAATTTTGTTGATACGACCCTTAGTTGCGGAGATATTGCCATGCAAGTGTTTAAACACAGGAAAATTGATGTTTTCTAAATCAAACAAACCACCATTTTCTAAATTTGAATTTTTTTGAAATGTTAGTCTTGATTTTAAAATTTTATGAAATTATTGTTTTCGAAAAGATCGGAAAATTTCACGAATGTTTTGAAATAAAAATATTTTAACAATGAAAATCGGATCATTAGATAGTCGCTGAGATAATGATCCGATTTTCATTGTTAAAATATTTTTATTTCAAAACATTCGTGAAATTTTCCGATCTTTTCGAAAACAATAATTTCATAAAATTTTAAAATCAAGACTAACATTTCAAAAATGCCAAACATACAATATTACTCCCTTTATCATTCATATCTCGGTCAAAGATTTTATGCCCGTTCTGAAAATTTCAGAGAAGTTGGCATTTGGTGTCTCCTAAAACATATCAGAAAAAAATCAAAATAGTTTTTTTTGCAAATCAAGTTCTAGTGACAAAAAGATAAATTAAAAATCACCGAAAAATGTTTTACCGTGCATCATTTTATTCAGTGTAGTCCTTATCCATACCTACAACTTTGCCAAAGACACCAAATCAATCAAAAAATTCCTTCAAATATACAGATTTTTGAATTTTCATATATCATTTTTGTATGGTCAGCTGCCAAACTTTTATGGAAAATTATATGGACGAACTAATGATGCAAAATGGCTTTTTGGGCATACCGAAGGCACCTGAACAGTTTCACCCGGATTAAAAAATATAAAAATAAAATTAAAATGCGACCGATTTCGTAGAGAAATGCTCATTTGCAAAATCGTAGAGTACCACAAAATTGTCAAAAAAAAAAAAACAATTTAGCATCATAAGTTTTTTTCATACAAGTCTCAATACAATTTTGCGGAGAAGTCATATAAAGTGGGTACGTAAATCTGAAAATCTTGAGATGGAATTTTCTGATTTATCAAAGTTTTATAGATTATTATCAGAAAAAGTCATGCTACAAGGGTCATTCTCCGCCAACTCACACAGCAGTTGACCCAACCCCTCTTCGATTTGCGTGAAACTTTGTATCGTGACGAAGGGGCGGTACAACCCCTTCCATTTTTGAATATGCGAAAATAGACATGTTTTTCAATAATTTGCATCCTGAAAAGGTGATGAGATGGAAATTTGGAGTCAATGAGACTTTTATGTATAATTGAACGCCCGATTTGATGGCGTACTCAGAATTCCGAAAAAAAAAAACGTTCATTCCATTCTTCGTAACTCAAGTGTAATTTTTTCGGACACGTCATTTTAAGGAAAATTTAATGTACTTTTCAAATTTACATTAACCCAGAAGGGTAATTTTTTCATTTAGAACAAAAAATTTCATTTTAAAATTTCGTGTTTAAAATGAAAAATGGCAGTGTTATTTTTTGGTGTGTAACAATGTGTTATTGCCTCTAAGCGTGATTGCCTCTCACCCAGTCGGCCTGGGTTCGATCCCAGACGGTCCCGGTGGCATTTTTCGAGATGAGATTTGTCTGATCACGCCTTCCGTCGGAAGGGAAGTAAATGTTGGCCCCGGACTAACCTAAAGGTTAGGTCGTTAGCTCAGTCCAGGTGTAGGAGTCATCTCTCTGGGTCCTGTCTCAGTGGAGTCGCTGGTAGGCAGTTGGACTAACAATCCAAAGGTCGTCAGTTCGAATCCCGGGGTGGATGGAAGCTTAGGTGTAAAAAGAGGTTTGCAATTGTCTCAACAATCAAGCTTTCGGACACCTAGTTTCGAGTAGGAATCTCGCAATCGAGAACGCCAAGGCAATGCTGTAGAGCGAATAATTTGATTTTTGATTTGTTTTGACTAAACATTCCAACACCTAAGCCTCCAAAAAAGTCGGTACGGAAACTTCAACTCGTTGGATTGTTGAAATTGATACGATTCTTTTTCCAGATAATTTTAAGTATGTCTAAATGAGTTCAAACATTTTTTTAATCTCTACAGTTGGAGCGATGCTTTCGTTCGCAGAAATTACAGACTTGATCGAATCGAGTTCTACAAAATTTTGAATATGGTTTTTGAATTTGGTGATTTTTTTGTAGTCAAACTTGGATTTTTTTTTTCAAATCAGGAAAGGCTAACTCGGATCATTTTGCACCTCTCGACATAGTTGTAGGAAATTGAATTTCAATTACCCATAAAAGAAAGCTGAGAGAATAACCCTACCAAAATCAAATGGTAGAATAAACCGTTCGTTCAATGCAATAGTTCATCCCATTGGGTTCTTCCATTTCTTCAAACCAACGTCTTCATTTTGCTGGGCGAGATATGGCACCGTCTATTTTTAGATGATGACTCCAACATTTTTTCTGTTTTGCACTTCAAAAAACCAGGTAGCACCACGATGTATCGCCATCTCACTATAGAGTTATCCATCCGCGCGGAATTGGGCAGCTAATGGAAGCTAATAACTTTTTAGCAAAATATCATAAAAATATGGACAGTTTTTTTTTCAAATTTAACGAAGATCTTCAAATTGCCTTAGCGTTCTCGATTGCGAGATTCCTACTCGAAACTAGGTGTCCGAAGGCTTGATTGTTGAGGCAATTGCAAACCTCTTTTTACACCTTAGCTTCCATCCACCCGGGGATTCAAACTGACGATCTTTGTATTGTGAGTCCAAATGCCTACAAGCGACTCCACCGAGACAGGACCCACGGAGACGACTCCTACACCTGCACTGAGCTAACGACCTAACCTCTAAGTTAGACCGGGCCAACATTTACTTCCCCATCCGACGGAAGGCGTGATCAGAAAAATCTCGTCTCGAAAAATTCCACCGGGAATCGAACCCAGGCCGACTGGGTGAGAGGCTACCACGCTTACCCCTACACCGCGGGTCCCGGCATAACGAAGATCTTGCACACATTAACAAAATCATGGTAATATTAAATCTGGGAAGGGACACATCTTTTATTTCAGAAAAAATGTGTAATTTTACCTCTGAAAATGTTGAATTTTTCCATTCCACAGGTAAAAAACTGAAACAATTGCTTTTCTCTATAAATTTTGAAGAATTTTCCCATACAAACTTCAAGCGATTAGAGGGAGGGGTTCCCGTGGTCAGAATGAGCTCAAATCTGTAATTTAGCCTAGCGATCTTTGATTTCAAGAGGAAGCCCGGATTCCGACCACCCTAGTGTACAATAATGACAAAGTTGGAATTGGGTTAGACTTGCGCTACCTGCAGGCAAAATCCTGAAGCGATGTTTTTCCTAAACATTTCGTGATTTTTGTATGTACAAACCTCAACCCTCAACTGCGATCCCTAAAAAACTTAAAACTGTTTTATTTTTGCCAAAGAAATCTAATTAGGGAGTGTCCTAAGAAAAAACACTTTGGATTATCAAATCACAAAATATTTTTGTTTCGTTATTTTATAATGGATTTTTGAACTCAAATATGACCCCACAAATGTTTGAAAAAGATTGAAAATATTAAATCCAAAAATGGTCGCCATTTTGGATTTAATAGTGGCAGAAATTTTACATTGAGATAATAAATTTGGTAATAAAATAAAAAATAAATTGAATTATGATTTCAGTAACGAAAAGTTAAAATATAATGCAAAAGCTTTAGAAGATTGATAATTAACAAAAGTTGATAAATCAGAAAGAAATGAAAATAAAAGAAATAAAAATGGGTTTTGCAATAATCAGAGGTAGATTAGATTGTGTATTACCAAAAACAGAATTAGATTTTTTTTAAATAGTTTATCCATCTTTTGTGTGATTTGTGCCCTATAAATAAGAATGAAAATGGTGTAAGAGATTCACTCCATATGCCCTGCATAAGTTAAAGAGATTAGCTGTGAGCGAGTTCAGAACAACATATTTCTAAGCGGTACTGATTTGCGAACATTTTAACGATAGGACTCATTCAGAACATTTGTTAGGTGAGAAAAACAAACAAGCTTGCCGTCAATTTCATAATTTTTGAAACAAAAAAGTGATTATTTTTATTATTGTAGCATAGAGTACCATACAAATAGAAGCTATGCCACTATAATATACTACTGAGCTTTTTTCACTATATTCTGGAATATCTCAAGTCAAAATATAAGGTAGAGGGAAACTTGTCGTTCATACTAGCGATAGTGGCTATTAACTATAACGACATCTTCATGCGTCCCTTTTGGCTTTCTCCCACAAGGGAAACTTACCCTTCTCCGTCTGAATCTGAAGACTTTTTTGGTAATAAGTTTTCATCCATAAAGTACGTCACGCTAAAATCAGCCAAAATTTACCCCCCCCCCCCCTCTTTGTCAGGATTTGCGAACACGTATAAAATTAATTTAATATGCTAAATCAAACTTGCTCAGACACCCCCCCCCGCTCCCTCCCCTCTAGAGCGTGACATATTTTATGGTTGACGCCTAAAATGAATGAAAAATCAACATTTCGATGAAACAAACAATTCAAGAATCTGATTCAAAGAATTTTGGAAAATTTTGAGAAAAAGAACAAATTTTAATTATCATTCATTATTAAAATAAAGTTTGTAACTAAGGAAAGTCTCATAGTGTAGATTGGATTTTTTATGCATGGATAATTATTCTCAAAGAAGATTGCTTTGTTTACAACTGGCGCTAAGGACCTTTTAAAAATTAACCTAAGATATATATAGTTCTACACAAAAAAACGTGAAACCAAAAGTAGATATTGGGAACATAGAAAAGAGTCATTATTTCTAGATTAAATTTTCAAAACAACCTATCCCTCATGGGTTTCCTATGCAGATAGGGCCTTTTGAAAATTTAATCGAGATTTGACATTTATTATGGGATCTACATATACATATTTTTTTGAATATACTAAAGTGCCATCAATAAATTATATTCCTTGTATTGTAGTTACCTACACACGCAAAATTACTCCACTGAATTTTGTTTCAGTATTCCTGTTATACAATTACTTTCTTATTGTTTTTGCTTTCAACCTCGTCATAAGATTATTTTTTTACTGAAAGAGTTTTTATGTGTTCCACTAATAATTAACAAAACAAACGTTGGGTGTTTTTCATATACCCCAAATGGGATACATTTGGTATGAGACGCAATCATTTAGAAATTTTATAATAAATAAAGATCCCTAATGTTATGAGAAAGAGATTCCTATGTCGAACAAGCTCGTCATACAATATGGTATTGTATAGCGTTCATTTTGAACAACTTTTAGAACATTGAAAAATTCCCAAAAACAAAGGTAAAAAGTTACAGCACTAAGAAAAAAAAATAGCTCTGATAAAATCGTTTTTGTACTAAAACATCTCAAACGTATTTATTTATTATTCCAATGATGATAGTTAGTGAAAAATAATTATTGAAGAAGATTCTGCTAAATCTCAAAAAGTTTTGATGTCTTATTTTACAAATTATAGTAAAAAACATTGAAAATATGGTAATTTTGGAAACAACTCTGAACTGCTCGGAGCCGTTTTGCCGAGCATTTTTCTAAAAAAAGCGGCGGGTGCTCAAAAATTCTTTGTGTAAATATGGGTATCACTCCGTGCCATACTTTCATACACTTAGGAGCCCAGGGTGGCGAAGTCGTTGTAGATAAAAGGAAGACACTAGTACCAACCTAGCAATGGTGGCCGACAGCTATAAAGTCAACTTCGTTTTTTCTAAAAAAAATATTTGGTCTTTTTGCCTATAAGTTATAATCAATCATCTCCGAAAACCAGAAATGTATTTCGAGCCTTTACTATGACCAAAGTTCATTTTTTTTGCATCTTTGGATTGCCCCTAGTCTTCATGCAATTTTGGCCGCTGTCCTTATACGAATCTCATGTGAAAACTCAAGAATTGAAAATCTCTTGATTTTTTTTTGTTGAATTGGCATGTATTTCCATCGCGTACTTGATGGTGGCATATCACTATTATTTCAATTGATGAATAGTTTATTTAGAAGAGAGCAAGCAAGTTACTATCACAAACTTTGCTAAATATTTTTAATGTAGTTAGAATTGCAAATTGTATGGAAAAGCTAAATCATAAAAAATGCCAAGAGAACAAATTCCCCCCCAGGTCCAAACATTATTTTCTACCTGACTCTGAATGCTGGATTGTTCTAACAATTTTCTAAAACTTTGCTGAAGGCATCCAATCAATCTGAAAATTTCTTTTCAAGATTTTTGATTTTCAAATTTTTACATGAAATTCAGGACAACCACCAAAATTTAATGAAAACTTCTAGGGGCAATCCAAACATGCAAAAAAAAATGAACTTTGGTCATAGAGAAGGCTCGAAATTTGTTTTAGCTAAATATATAATACTTAGGTGAAATTCATTTCTGATTTTCGGAGATTCAGCAGAAACTTTTTGAGATTCAGCAGAAACTTCTTCAATAATTATTTTTCACCAACTATCATTATTTGAATGATAAATAAATAAGTTTTAAGATATTTTAGAACAAAAAACGATTATATCAGAGATATTTTGTCTAAAGTGCTGTTACTTTTTGCCATTATTTTTGGGATTTTTCAATGTTCTAAAAGTTGTTCAAAATGATAAATTACACAACTTTGTCGAAGAGACCAAAGTTCACGACCCTCTTGTAAAAAGTTAGTTTTTAGCGCCACCTATGCGGTGAAGTTCGGAACTAAAAATTGGTGCCAAAAGATGCGCACTACTAATACGAGCAACTTTGCCAAAGACACCAAAATTCCCAAAAATATTCCCGAGAAGATATTCATTTATTTCGTAAAATTTTGATTATTCCCCTCTGTGCCCCGTGTGTAGAAGAACGATGGTGCAGCAGCGAACGAGAAACAATGACAAAGCAACCAGGCAAAACCATTTTTGCCACGCGGCTAGCAGTTATCACCGTTATGTCGGTTTCTCCTTTTTTTCGTACGTCCACTGCTGCACGTTCTAACGCGTGGTTTGTTGGCGGACGCGAGTTTTTCAAAAATATTTTTTTCATGCGTTTAGTGCTCCAATATTTTTCGAGAAAACTATCAATGTTATGGTATCATAAGAATCGTAAGAACTTGCTCTTTCCTATCATGTTTTTCTATTTGCGAAAAAGTGACCCCAGTCAGAGTTATCGCGGTGGGAACAAACCAAAACGTGGGCAGACGGTCTACGAAGTTTTCACAAATCGACTCATTGTGAATTAACATTTTGATGAAATTTCAAAGTAGTTAATCCATCTGAAAATTCAGAATGTCTTCTTGATCCCTATGGTTTAACATTTTCCGAAATTCAATTTTGAACGCTTCTACCAGCCCACAAGAAAAAAAAAATTTGGACTACGCTCTGCCACTCTTGACCTCCACGTTAATAGGCAATTTACTATTCAAATTTGACTAAAATGGGGTCGCAGAACTCGAATGAAAGAACGAAAATATTTTTTTAGAACGTAATTCGAAGCCCATACAAATCGAACTTAGGATAATCGAGGCTTATAATAATCGAGTCTGGACAGTATCAAAAATAGTTCCAGTTTTGAAGGCATTTTGAGAAGAACAATTTTTAGAGTAAATTTGGCACGGTGCTCAAAATACCGTTATTATGAAAAAAAGTATGCACTCCGAGATTTTGGGGTCTATCGATTCCTTACACCATAGCGCATCTCTGTGCAAAAAATAAAAACATTCGCTGATGTAGTTTTCGAGATACATCCCTTTTAAGATGTTACATCCGATTTTTAATAAGAAAACCAAAACAATCAATTTAATTTCAGCATTTTAAAGAATATGCATTTCGAGATAATGATGTTTTTTGCTTCATATGACTGTCAAGTATTTCTGGGCCAAGTTTCAGAAGGTTTGCTGATGTTGTTTTTGAGGAACAGCTGAATTAATTAGCCGATTAAATAGATTTTCTTTGAAAAAGTCGGAAATAACATTTTAAAATGGCTGTATCTCGAGAACTACATCAGCAAACCTTCTGAAACTTGGCCCAGAGATGCTTGACAGTCATATGAAGCAAAAAACACCTTTATCTCGAAATGCATATTCCTTAAAGTGCTGAAATTGTATTGATTGTTTTGGTTTTCTTTGAAAAAATCAGATGTAACATCTTAAAAGGGCTGTATCTCGAAAACTACATCAGCGAATGTTTTTATTTTTTGCACAGAGATGCGCTATGGTGTAAGGAATCGATAGACCCCAAAATCTCGGAGTGCATATTTTTTTTCATAATAACGGTATTTTGAGCACCGTGTTTGGACTCATTAACATAACCTCAAATTTAAAAAAATTAAATATTAACTGTTATTTTTTTTTATTTTGTAATGAATCATTAAAAGTAACCTAGCCTTAATCATCGATTTAAATAACATATATATTTAATTTGCTCACTTTTAGGCTGACATTTATAAGAAGCACAGTGACAGTCAAAGTCACCTTGGTTTTTGAAATAACAATTTTAAACGAAACTATTTTTAAAGCTCCATTGATTTTTATTTAAGACGTACATGGACATCACGCCATAGCTGGAGAAGAATATTATTGCAAATCAATTTACCTAAAAAAAATATTTGTGGAAAGGACGCTTAAGGGGTTCTTTTCAAATATCCGTGACCTAGAAAATATTGTACCCAGGGATTTTTGATTTATTTTAATTTTAAAATTTTCTATGTATAAGGAGGCGCGCGATACTTCTTGAATCTTCACCTAAAACGAAGCTTTATAAATGATCGTACACTTAACATATATGGGTAATTCTCTACCAACTCACACGAAATCGGGAAAAGTTGCCCCGACCCCTCTTCGATTTGCGTGAAACTTTGTCCTAAGGGGTAACTTTTGTCCCTGATCACGAATCTGAGGTCCATTTTTTGATATCTTGTGACGGAGGGGCGGTACGACCCCTTCCATTTTTGAACATGCGAAAAAAGAGGTGTTTTTCAATAATTTGCAGCCTGAAACGGTGATGAGATAGAAATTTGGTGTCAAAGGGACTTTTATGTAAAATTAGACGCCCGATTTGATGGCGCACTCAGAATTCCGAAAAAACGTATTTTTCATCGAAAAAAAACACTAAAAAAGTTTTAAAAATTCTCCCATTTTCCGTTACTCGACTGTAAAAAATTTTGGAACATGTCATTTTATGGGAAATTTAATGTTCTTTTCGAATCTACATTGACCCAGAAGGGTCATTTTTTCATTTAGAACAAAATTTTTCATTTTATAATTTCGTGTTTTTTCTAACTTTGCAGGGTTATTTTTTAGAGTGTAACAATAATCTACAAAGTTGTAGAGCAGACAATTACAAAAATTTTGATATATAGACATAAGGGGTTTGCTTATAAACATCACGAGTTATCGCGATTTTACGAAAAAAAAGTTTTGAAAAAGTTACTTTTTGCGTTTCTCTTTGTTTCGTCGTCCGTGTCTGTCGCGGGTGACCATGAACGGCCATGATCGATGACGACCAACTTTTTCAAAACTTTTTTTCGTAAAATAGCGATAACTCGTGATATTTATAAGCAAACCCCTTATGTCTATATATCAAAATTTTTGTAATTGTCTGCTCTACAACTTTGTAGAACATTGTTACACTCTAAAAAATAACCCTGCAAAGTTAGAAAAAACACGAAATTTTAAAATGAAAATTTTTGTTCTAAATGAAAAAATGACCCTTCTGGGACAATGTAGATTCGAAAAGAACATTAAATTTCCCATAAAATGACATGTTCCAAAAATTTTTACAGTCGAGTAACGGAAAATGGGAGAATTTTTAAAACTTTTTTAGTGTTTTTTTCGATGAAAAATACGTTTTTTCGGAATTCTGAGTACGCCATCAAATCGGGCGTCTAATTTTACATAAAAGTCCCTTTGACACCAAAGTTCTATCTCATCACCGTTTCAGGCTGCAAATTATTGAAAAACACCTTATTTTTCGCATGTTCAAAAATGGAAGGGGTCGTACCGCCCCTCCGTCACGAGATATCAAAAAACGGACCTCGAATTCGTGAACAGGGACAAAAGTTACCCCTTAGGACAAAGTTTCACGCAAAGTTGGCGGAGAATTACCCATATGAAAAATCATAAAATTGGAAAAAAAATTAAACTCCACTGGTAAAATATTTTCTAGGTCACGGATATTTCAAAAGGACCTCATTAGCTACCTTTCCAAAAAGATTTAGTTAGGTATATTGGTTTGCAATGATTATAACCTTCCGTCATATTGGCTTGGGACATATACATTATGAGAAAATTATTACTGGTTGAATAATATTTGAAAAATAAATTAAATTCCTATCATTTAATTTATACATTTTTTATTAAGTCCTTTTTGGTTCTGAAATCATGAGATTTGTTCAACAATAATTTGCAACGATATCAAAATAGTTTGCCTTAGAATCGACAATTTGGTCAAATTTGAATTGAAAGGGTTCAGGCAAAAGGATGCAGTCAAGACTCAATTGAATATTTCTGAATACAAAACCAATATTTTCTATTATTTTCAACTAATTTAATTTTTTATGATACTACAAACTTAGGTTAGAGAGGATTAACAGGGTATCATATAATGATCAGAGTGAAATAACACAATAAGAGCATTAATACACAATAAAACGTTACTTAATCCACCCTTAGGTGGTTGGTGCCTTCCTCACATTTAGAGGGTAATGCTATCCAAAATAGATACAAAAGGGCGGACCTTTCAGTGTTCTATCAACTTGATTCATTATTCATACCGTCAGATTGGGTATAGTCAGATCTTCATAATTCAGGGCTCTTATGTGCTTATAACTTTTGATAGGGTTGTCAGATCTGCAATCTTTTGAACTCGTTGCAAAGGGCTTTTAATTACCTATCCAACGACAGGTCGCATGATAAATCCGGACAACGTTTTCATCGAAATATATCAGATCCGGCCTCTAAAAGGTTCATAAATAACACTTAAATGCTTATAACTTTTGATAGGGTTGTCAGATCTTCAATGTCTTGGACGCGTTGGAAAGTTCTTTTGATTACCTATCCAACGATAGGTCGCATGAGAGATCCGGACAACGTTTTCATCGAAATATTCGAGATCCGGCCTCCAAAAAGTGCATAAATAACACTTAAGTGCTTATAACTTTTGATAGGGTTGTCAGATCTTAAATGTTTTTGACGCATTGGAAAGGTCTTTTTATTACCTTTCTAAAAATGTATAGCATGACGGGTTTTCTTACAAAAACCACCCTTTTTACAATCTTCCGGACTTTTGTTAAAATCGTTTTTTGAGCATAACTTTTGAAGTACTTTACTAAACTTCATAATTTTCAATAGGGACTTATGGGACCCCAAGACGAATCGAATGAGACCAAAACGGTCCAAATCGGTTAAGCCAGTGCTGAGATAATCGAGTGCATATTTTTTGGTGCACAGACCCACATCCCTACACACACACACACACACACACAGACATTTGCTCAGAATTTGATTCTGAGTCGATAAGTATACATGAAGGTGGGTCTAGGAGGTAAAACTAAGAAGTTCGTTTTCTGAGTGATTTTATAGCCTTTCCTCAGTAAGGTGAGGAAGGCAAAAATGCTCAAAAAACATAATGGCATCTAATAAATCTCCTGAATTAAATTAAAAAATGATAACGAATGCAACTTAAATTTTTTTTTATATTAGAAGTTCTGTGAAACTTGTTTTATAACAAATACTGAACAAGTAAAAAAAATTGTTGAATTTTAGATAACTCCGACTCCGACTCCGACTCCGGGTTATCAGAAATTTCCGGCTCCGACTCTGACTCCGACTCCAGCTCATAAAATTTAGCCGACTCCGGCTCCGACTCCGACTCCAGCTGTTCGAGTTTTGATGACTCCGACTCCGACTCCGACTCCAGGTCCGCAAAAAGACCCGACTCCACCGACTCCGGCTCCGACTCCGACTCCGACTCCACAGCCCTGGTATTTTTGAACATCACAATCAATGATTATCGTGAAAATATGAACAAAATTCTGAATTCCATAATCATTCTGCCTTTCGAGACATTCGGCTTTTTGAGACGTTCTGCCTTCTGGGCAAAAGACAAAATTCGGCCTTTTGAATTTCGGCCATCCGAGATTCTGCCTTTTGAGTTTCGGCCTTTTGAGGCAATCCCAAAAAATAAATACCCAAAAAATCTGTTTTTTTTTTATGTTTATTTTTTATGTGACTCAAAAAAAACTTCTTTTGAGCCATAGTACATGATTGTGCAAAATCTTTTTCCAGAGATATTATTTTCAGAAAAAAATAGATTTTAAATTTTTTTTTTAAAAACTTAAATCTTATTTGCAATGGAAATGTAAAAACCCGATTTTTTAAAGTTTTCACCGTTTTGGAGTTATAGTCAATAAAAATGTTCTGAAATTTTGCAAATTTTTCCTTTTTTTGTTTGTTTATAAAGGAACGCTAGCCCTGAAAAAATATGTTCAAAAAGCTTTTTGAAGCTGTATTCCTCAAACTAATTGCCCAATTTTTAAAGTCTCAGAGAGAAAATGGAATGAAATTTCCTCAGTTTTCCTAAAATATGTTTTTTTTCAATTGCAGCAATAAAAAATTAAAAATTATGGAATTTTAAAAAATTATAACCTGAAAGTAACTAAAACTTCAAAATGGTGGAATTTATTTATTGATCAAATATTCGATCAATTACTTTCCAATTGGAAAATTGATTTTGCTATCAAAAATATTATTTTTTGGCATTTTTCTACCACAGTTTCGATATTTTTTTCAAAAATCACATTTTAAATGCTAAATAACGAATATTGAAAATTACCTTTATTAAAAATTGCTTTGAAAATGTAAAACCTTAAATATATTTCTAAAATCAATATTTTTCTCCCTCCACTTTCAGTCCCCCTGGAGCTCCCGATCATCACCCGAGAACACTTCAACCGGTGGTACTCACTGCGGGCGTACTACATCGCCATGACCATCGCGGACATCCCCATCCAGGCCCTCTGTACCGTAACCTACATCGTAATCACGTACTACATGACGGCCCAACCACCGGAACCCTACCGAATGGGCCTCTTCACGTTGATCTGCCTGATGGTCGCATGGGTTGCCCAAGGACTTGGTCTGTTGGTGGCTTCACTGTTTAATGTTAAGGTGAGGACTCATTTGATTTCTGAGAAAATAAAATTTAACCTTTGTCTTTATTGTAGAATGGCGCCATCTTTGGACCGTTCTTCATCTGTCCGTTCCTGATCTTCTCCGGGTTCTTCATCCACCTGAACGACGCCCACCCGTGGATGCATTGGCTGTTTCACGTGTCCTTTTTGAAGTATGCCCTCCAGGGAGCTACGGTGGCCATCTTTGGCTATGATCGGCCAAAGCTGGACTGCGACGAGACGTACTGCCACTTTGTGCTGCCGAAGAAGTTCCTGCAGGAGATCGACATGGTGCGGGCGGATTTCGTCGAGGCTGTGATTGCGCTGTTGGTGATCTTCTTCGTGTTTCGCGTGGCCGCGTTCTACGTGATGCAGTACCGGTTGAGGAACAAGAATTAAAAAATGATATCAAAGTCGAAGTCGGACATTCCTGGTTTTCCGCATTGTAATCGTAATCAGCATCGTATGAGCTGTTCAGAACAGCTGTTAGATAGGCCCCACTCCTTTCCGTTATCAACCTTTATGCATGTGAATAGTCGATTGTGTTTAGCCTTAGTGACCTAGTGTCTGAAGTGTAAGAGTATAATCGTATCGTAATCGGAATGATAGCCGCAAATTGTGATTGAAATGGTTTGTCACTTGATTTTACTAATCAAGTGACAAACCATTTCCGAAATAGAGAAAAAAAAAGTCAATCGTTGCGAAGGGAACAAATTAGAGTAGTTGTAAAATGTGTGATTTTCTAATAAAACAAAATAACGCAAGAGTCAATCAGTTGTTGGATCGAATGAAGTAAACTCGATTTTTAGAACAATTATAAAGTACGGTAACTAGTTGTTAATGCTATGATATATTGGGATTCAAATGCGATAAACAAGACGAATAAATGTGTTCTATAGTAAAAATAAAAAAAAAGGTTACATGAGTTTTCTTTAAAAATATCACCTCCGTGTACGCACGAGTGCAAGCAGCAGTCAAGTGCTCAGTGCTCCATCGTTTTTTCGAAATTTTTCGCCGTAATTTACCGGGATTAGCCGCGAGTTTGCTCCACCAGCATGCCAAGGGCCGGCCGTGGCCGTGGCAGTTCGAGTGCGGCCTCGAAAAACCCGCGAAGTTCGTCTACCGGCCGTGTGCAAAAAGGTAAACAAACCAACGCCGCGTCGACCGCCATCGCGCCGGGGAGTGTGTGCGCCAAAGGATTTGACCCTAAGTTATTACACCCTAATTACCGTGTCCAGGGCCGCAGCCCTATAAGGCTCCGTTCAGCTACTTCCGGCAATCCGTCGACCGATGGCGCTTCAACATCCGCCAACATTCCCACCAGTAACAAGTTCGCGAGACTGAGTGACGAGGAAAGCAACAACAACAACACCGACGGTAGCACTACCGACGACGACGATGACGATGGACGTGCACGAAGAAAAGTGATTTCGCCAAAAAAAGTAATTACTCCAAAGGAACGACGACCACCACCAATTTTTGTTTTGGACACGTTGGCGGACGATGTTGACGAGCAGCTGGAAGGCCTCGTGTACTGCCTCAAAATAGGTAAATCGTCAGTGCAAGTGTTCACATTTGACCAAAAGAACTTCGACCTGGTTGTGGAGAAATTGAAGCGTAAAAACTTCAAATTCTACACATTCGACCCCGTGCAGAAGACCGCTGTTAAGATCGTCTTGCAGGGGTACCAAGACCGCCCGACCTCCGTCCTCAAGGAGCACCTCTCGGGTGTCGGAATAACGCCGCGAGACATAAAAGTCCTCTCGCGGAAGACAACAGTCACAGGTACACACACACTGTACCTGTTGTACTTCGATCGCGGCACCGTCAAACTTCAAGACCTGCGGCGGACTAAGGCGTTGGACGGTTTTTGGGTAAACTGGCGGTTTTACTCAAAAAATCCGACGGACGCAGCGCAATGTCACCGATGCCAGAAATTCGGCCACGGCTCGCGGAACTGCAACCTCCGGCCCCGCTGCGTGAAGTGCGGTGAGTCACACCTCTCGGAGGTGTGCGCACTGCCACGAAAGGCGGACTTGGGGGAAAATGCAGAACAAACCAAGCCGCGCGTAAAGTGCGCGAACTGCGGCGGTAACCATACCGGTAATTACCGCGGATGCGTTGCGCGGAAGTCCTACCTCGAGGAGCAGGAAAAGAGGAAGAAGAAAGCAGCAGCATCCCATCCTCCTCAGCGAAGTACGAGCGCAGCCGTTCCTGCAGCTGGCCAGCGTACGGTTCCAGCGGACAACCCAGCGTTCCCTCCTGGATGGGGGCGGTCGTTTGCGAGCGTGGTCGCTGCCGGTAGCGGCGATGCGACCCAGCAAGGAGTCACCGGGGAAGACCTCTTCACCCTGCCGGAGTTCTTTGCTCTCGCGGGGGAGATGATGACGCGGTTTCGGACCTGCCGTAACAAGGCGGAGCAATTTCTGGCCCTCGGGGAGCTGATGATCAAGCACATCTATAAAGGATAAAAAATTGTGATCTAGTTTTAAGCTTTCTCTATTTCTATCCCCTTTCCCTTGCAATTTTAGTAAGTTTTTTCCTTATCTTTTTCTTACTTTCGGTAACCCCTTAACTACAAGCAACAATTGTCCCAAAATGGATTATGATGTAACACACAGCTGAAAGGAACTCCAAAACTCTGTTATGTATTCCAAAAGAACTTATTGTATATTGATAATTCACCAATAAAACCGAATTGATTTTTTTTTTTAAAATATCATATTTTCCAGAAAAACAAAATAATAAACCTACAACTAACGGTGCTATTCAAAACTCAAGAGAGCGCTTTTAAAAATGAAAATAAATCTATCCGTTGCATTTTTAGGTAAATTTTCAGAAAATCCACGTTTCAAGCAATGGAACAATGAACTGTTTTAACCAACTTAAAATTATGAAAAATTAAATTTCATGAATTTGACCGATTTCGTAGAACATGGGACAAACATGCAGGTACATTTTATTCGGTCTCCAAAATTGCCAAATATTGTTTCCTTGCTTGCTTATGAGTGATGGATAAAGATTCCGTCACAGTTTATTTTGGATTAAAAAGGATAGTTTAATGATTTCAAATACTTTTTAACTCTTATCCAAGAAATGCTGTTGAATATTTTGTAAATTTTCATCTTCCTGGTGTAAGAATGATGAAGTGACAAAGATATGATTATTTACTGATATTAGAATCATTTGAAGTCAAATATGTTATTTAGTGCAAATAAACTAAATCTCATCCATGGCACAGTGGAAAAAGGGCCCAAAAAATTACCGCAACATGATTTTGCGCAAACCATCGATTGCTATACACCAAAAGCTTCGTTTTTGCACCAGGAACAATAATTCGGTGAAAAATCGTACTGCACAAACCGGCGGCCGGAGTACAGGCCACAGGAAGATCCGTATTTTTGGAAAAAGTATCTGATTTATCCAATTGTGAACTGATACACTTTCTTCTATCATAAATAATCATGCAAAACAATCAAAGATTAATATTAAATACCATAGGACAAATCGGAACCGGTTCCACCAATCTCCGGTGGCCAAATCCGGAACCGCAGTGCGAAACAGCAAAAACTAGTCGTGCGACGTATCGTATGTGACGTATAAATAGATTGAGGTTATGTAAATTCAGAGCATTTTTTAAACTGCTTGTAATTTTAGATAGGTAAGTCAGATCATGAAAATTCTTAATCCACAGGAAAGGTCATTTCAGAACCTATCTAAAAATATATAATATGGATTATATGCAGCAGTTTTTTTAAGCATAACTTTTGATGTGCTTTACTAAATCTTATAAATTTCAATAGGGACTTATGGGACCCAAAGACGAATCAAATGAGGCCAATACGGTCAAAATCGGCTCAGTCAGTGACGACTCCATCCAATTAGCTGATTTTCACTATTTAAACAATTTATTTAGTAAAACTGTTGATAGAAACATGATTGCTCACTTCCTATTGAGCTGTTTATCACTCAATTTCAGTTGAAAATGCTTTTAATGAGCTACGTTTGAACGTCAAAGGAATTATATGCTGTTCCTCTATGACCCTTAAACTTCCTAACGTGAATAAGTATGTTTAAATCCAAGATGGCGGTCAAAATGGTGGCGTTGAAAAATCGAAAAAATGTATTTTGTGTAGAGGTGGGCAAAAAAAGAGCGAGCCGCTCAAAGAGCCGGTTCACTGAAAAGAGCGAACAAGCCGTGGCTCACAAAAAAACCGCGGTTCTTTTTTAACTTTCGGTGTTTTGAAAGAACCGTTTTAAGATGGCATGATTTATGTTAGGAATATAATTTATTGAATTTCCAAAAATTGTAGTATTAAATTTGTTTTTGAGAATTGAAAATGCAATTTCAAATAATTCAATGCTTATAAAAAATAATCCCAAAAGTAAATGATTTTCTAAACAAAATGAAAAAAAACTTGTCATTGTGCAACTGATTGTACATTAAAGTATTACCGGAATACAAATTTGACATTTCAAATTGCATAATTTGTAAAATATTACCAAAAATCTACTGAAAAGGTTAGGGATTTTTGAAAAAAAATAAACCCTTTTTTCCGATCAAACTTAAGCGTTTATAGACTTTATAGATTAAATTTGAATGTAGAAAAGAGTTTAGAGAATATTTTCTACAAATAAAATATCAGCATTAGTTCAATTCTTGCAGCAATAAATGTCATTTTAAAATGAAAATCCATTTTCCAGCATTTTAGATTTAAGTTAGGATGCCATTCATTACTCGAATGTTTGATTCGAGTATAAATCTTGACAAAGAGACCACCATGACCTTTGATTTTCAAGGGCATCTTCTCGTTTTCAGTTTTGATTTGCTTTATCAAATAATTTTTAAAATTCCAATGTGAAAAAACTTATAAAATCACACGATTCTTAAAAAAAACATTTTCATCCAAATTTTGAAAAAAGAGCGAAAGAGCCGTTTAAAAGAGCGGCTCTTTTTAATGATCGAACGAAAATAAGCGGCTCCTAAAAAGAGCGGTTTTGCCCACCTCTAATTTTGTGATTTAACAAGCAAACCATTGAAATTTAACTAAAATGGGGTCGCAAAATTCGAATTTGATATAAAAAATAAGAAAATTGAAAAAAATTATAACCTAAGTAACGAGCAGCTAGCATTATTATGGATCAGATGATTAACTTTAAACAATTATAATGAATAGTTTTCTAATGAAAAGGGTTTCAATTTGTTTACGCCCAATTTGGTTGAAAAAATATTGCCAATTTAAAAAAAAAAATGTTTTGATTTTGCATTAAGTTCCAACCAACAAAAAAGAAACAAACTATCCAACAAACGGCTAAAAATTATGATTATTGTAGCGAAATTTGGTAAAAAATAAATGAACAATTCGTCTCTATCGCACATCTTGTCGCACGTCGGTTAAGACTGGTACAAATTTTATTTAAAGTTTTTGTCTCCCCCGCTCCTTCAATGTTGGCCCGAAAAATAAGGCGGCAAAAAATATTTTTTCAAAAAACATCAAAATGACAATAGAAATTTTAGTGCAATGCGTTTAGAATAATTTTTAACATGTTTGGGTTGATTTAAAAATCTTTTTATTTGTTTTTTTGCAAAAATTTTTGCTTCCGTCAAATCTTATATTTTTGAAAACTAAAGATTGCAAAACAACTGAACTAGTGTATTTATTTTTTTTTGCACCCCCTCCTCCTTCTCGACCCATGCCAGAGCCGAGGGACAAGACTTTGAAAAATATTTGCACGGCCTTATTACCAAATTGACGCCAGGACGCCATTTTGTGCAGCTTTCAATGCCTCACATTTTGACCTTCAAAGATCCCCAAAATTCGATTTCAATCCTGAGATATTAAACAAATTCATATGAAAGAGTTTCGATCACATTGTGCTCTCTTGACACAACTTGAAAGTTGCTGCAAGTGCGACAACTGACCAAAGGGATTTTAGTCAGAAAGCGTTTAACACACGTACATGACCCGACCAAATTCAACCAAACTTTGGGACAATGCACAGAATCTTGCAGAAAAAAAACAAAACTTCTGAATTTCAGTTAATGTTTACCGGAATTAAAAGTTTTCATTCTATCAATTTTTCACCAGCTTGAAAAAGTCTAAAAATTTAACCGAATTTGGTAGCGTACAATACCTGTTCATCATCATTGAAGAACAATGCAAAAATTATAGTTATTAGCATGCACGCAAGATTTGTTTCCTGTTGATAATAATTAAATTGTTCGAAAAAAGCCCAATTAGCTTAGTATATATCGATAGTCTAAGCGATATAAGTCGTAAGAATTAAGATTTATCACTTATTTAAAAACAGATTATTGCTTATTTAGAAAACATAATTCTAGAAACAAATATTAAAATTTTAATCTTTACTTGCATACTCAACTCCACAATTTTATTTTTATAGATTTTTTAACATAACTTTTAAACCTTATGTTATTTTTTGCCATAGGCCAATGCAATTTCCTTCAAAAATTTCCGAAAAAAATCACGAGGTTACAAATTGTTGACTTAAATTTATAGTGTCATTATTTGAAAAAAGCTTTGTATAATGCTCATTTATTCATTTTAAATTAAAGGCATTTAAATCTTTACATGAATTATGAATTCTGGACCATTTAAATGATGTAATGATGTTAAAAGCGTTTTGAGATACTTTATGTTTCGCAATTTTGAAAATCAGATTTGTAATTTGAATTATTTTAAGATTGGGTAAACTTTTTCATCTATTTTATTAATTTTGCTAGTTTTCTCAGAACGTAACAGCATCTGAAAACAGCACTCATGTCACGTTCAGCTTAATCATTCCGCACTCAATAATTCAAAAGTCAGCAACAACTTTTCAACGATAATTACTTTTATTTCCATAAATTATATCACAATCACTGGAATGCCTTCAACCGCCGGCGCAGGGAAAAGTACAGCAACGCCTGGAACAGCGCAATAAATCCAACCATAGCAAGCACGTTCCACTCGAAACCCGTTTCCGGCGTGTCCATAAACTTGAGCAACTTCCCGGGCCGGTTGTAGTAGCAGAGCACCTCCGAGCAGGGATAGTCCGTCCGGTTGTACCCGTAGATGGCCTGGAGGGAGCCCTGCATGCTGTACCGGAAGAAGGACGTGTAGGGGAGGGGTTGCAGGAAGTCCAGTAGTTCGTAGGATTTGATGAAGAAGCCGGAAAACAGCAGGGAGGGGATGGTTAGGCAGGGGACGAAGAAGGTGGCCATTTGGATGCCGAAAGCGGCGCCGGAAAGAAGGCCAACGGTTTGGGCGAAGATTCCGAGCAGCAGGGTGATGGCCCAGAACATGACGAAGCGGGAGGGTTCCATGGGTTGACCGGTTAGGAAGTAGGTTATGATGACGAAGATGGAGGGGCAGAGCAGCTGGAGGGGCAGGTCGGCGAAGATTTTGGAAACGTAGTAGGCTTCGAGTGAGTACCAGTTGTTGAGGTGCTCGCGGACGAATACTTTGGCTTCCAGGGGGACTGCAACGAAAAAACAATGTCTTAGTAAGGGAGCAATCAAAGTAACTCGAGAAGGAACTCACAGGTGATGGTGCAGGGCATGGCGTTGCCGAAGAAGATGAACATGTGGAAGAAGAACATAGCGGCGACGTTTGTCATTGCGGTTGAGGCATCCTTGCCGCAGTTGTAGAAAACCATGCCGAGCAGGAACGCCACCAGGATGTGGGCGATTACGCGGAGCTGGGCGAAGAACTATTGGGGAGAAAGTACTTGTTAGTCGGGTAGAAGATTTTTCAAGAAATAAAATTAAATTCGTTTCAACTCAATGTGTACCATCAGTCAGAGATTAGCTGCTAAATTTTCAATGTTTGAAAGTTGAGGGAAATAAAAAATATATTTTTGTTTGTATTTTCAACACTGCTCCCAAATGATATTTTTTTTATTAGATTGATTTGATTTGTTGTTTAATCCTGTTTGATAATTTGTAATGCAGAAACTTCTCTTCAGAAAATTTCATTTCAGATTTTCACGTTAGTATGAAAACATTTTTTTTAAACAAGCACGATTCAGACTCAGGAATGATTAATAATGCATTTAGGCCTCTATTATTTTGACAAGGATTAATGAGAGTCTCTTATTTTTGAATTAAATGTGTTTTTGTTTAATTTCTAGTTTTTTATTTGATCTATCAAACTGCACTTCCTCTGTAATAGTTTATGCAAAAACCAAAAAATTAAAATAATGCATAATTTATGCATTATCTTCTATTTCTTGACACTTTAGCTTTGAAGTCTAGGTGAAAATTATCTGTAATACTACTAGCAATCAAATTTGAATACTTTTGCAAAATTTTAAGCGTAATATCTTTGAAAACATGAGTGAATTATTGTAGCACATCAAGATCTGGTTTAAACCTGTGATAAAATGACATAAAATTAAGTAAATTTGTCCTTTCAAAAGAAAATTTTAGAGTTTTCCTTTCGATTTGGAAATGAATACAACTTCCACAAAGTAAGCAAGTTATGGAAATATATTGCACACCTGATCAAGCGTGTCCGGTATCGTTGATTGCTTGCCAGTCAGGCTGAAATTATTAGAATTACCAGTGTGAAAACCTTAAATACTTATTATTAAAAGCACAATTAATTACTCGGAATTTGGGAAAATTATGATGATTACTTACAAAAATGTTAGCGAAAATATATTTTAGCACTTAAAGCATGAAATCACAATCAATTGAAAACAATCCAAAATTTAAAGTGGTATTTAACCAGTTAAATATTTTTTATAACATTTGTTTTTCGACTGATGGATCATTTATAACCAGGGCTGCGGAGTCGGGTCATATTTCAAGCGACTCCGACTCCGACTCCGACTCCGGCTTTCTGGGATTAGCCGACTCCGACTCCAACTCCGGCTCCGGCTTTCAGATTCAACCGACTCCGACTCCGACTCCAACTCCGGCCCACCAACTCTAGCCGACTCCGACTCCGACTCCGACTCCAGCTTTCAAAAAATGGTTGGCTCCGACTCCGACTCCGACCCCACATATTTTTAAATATTTAGTTTACTATTATTTCGAAAACATTGATAAATAGGATTATTTAAAAACTCTTTAACGGTGCACATCAACCAGAGCTTTTACACCTAGATTTTTGTTACAGATATTTTAGTATTTTTGAAATTACGGGAACTATCGATATCATTTTTTATTCATCCCCTAAAGTACTGTTTACTACGAGGTTTACTATGCGATTCGCAACAAAATTTGCCTATTTTTACCATCAGATTGTTGCAGGATTGGGTCCGTAACTTTGTCAGTTTTGGAATAAGAAGACAACAACTTCCTTGGTTGCTGTGCACCCTTAAGTGGAAAAAACCAAAAAAAAGTTTCTAGTTTTACAAGTTTTAGACGTTATTGAAACAGAAATAAAAAAAACGCCAGTTTTGAAGGCATTTTCAGAAGAACAGTTTGGTAAGTAAATTTGGATTTATTTACTTAACCTCAAATTTTCATTAAATTGATTAAAAGCTAAAATATTAAATTGTTATTTTTTTAATGATCATTAAGAGAAAGCTGGCCTTAATGATTGATTTAACATATAAATTCAATTTACTCACTTTTAAGTTGACATTTATAAGAAGCACAGTGACTATCTTGGTCACCTAGTATTTTTAAATAACAATTTTAAACGAAACTATTTTTTAAAGCTCCATTGAAATTTTTAAGACGTACATGGACATCACGCCAAGGCTGAAGAAGTTTATTATTACAAATCAATGTATCTAAAAAAATCTTCGTGGTAAGGACGCTTAAGGGGTCCTTTTCAAATATCCGTGACCTAGAAAATATTTTACCTCGGAATTTTGGATTTATTTGAATTTTTAATTTTTGTTATATATTTAAAAGGAGGCGCGCGATACTTCTTGCATCTTCACCTAAAACGAAGCTTTATGAATGGTCGTGCGCCTCCATGAAAATATATGAAAAAACTTAGAATTGGATAAAAAACAAAAATCCACAGGATAAATATTTTCTAGGTCACGGATATTTTTTTATCTTGAAATCCTGTCCTATCCTGAAATCTTGAGATTTGTTCAACGATAATTTGCAACAATATCAAAATAGTTTGCCTAAGGATCAACATTCTCAGATTTTAGTAGAGAAATAGTAAATATTAAGATAATTGATATATTGAACATATTCAATGATGATTTCAAAATTAGTTGCTACTTTTTTTATATTTGATGTCAGTTTTAAATATTTTAAGCGCGACACTTTAAATTTTTTGTACAATGTTAAAAAAAAAATGCGCATGTTGAGTTCCAAGTAATAGATTGTTATAATCGTTGAATGTTTGTTGGAAGAGTGTCAGTGATTTTTTTGTTTTCGATTTCCATAAATAGTGATTATTATTTACATTTTTTGATGTACCTCGTAACTTTTTTCCTGAACATTGAATTACTTATAAACACCAAGACATTCGCTATCGGGGTATAAGATGACTGTGTGTGTACTTTTCTCAGAAAGAACTAGATTAAATTTGGTCAAATTTGAGTTCAAAGGGTACATAAATATCGGCAAAAGGATGCAGTCAAAAATCAATTAAATATTTCTGACTATGTTTTTTTTTAGTTATGATGATACCTATGCTTGGGTAAGAGCTGATAACAGGTTATCATTTAGTGATCTCTAAACAAAATAAAAATGGCAACGCAGCGCATGCAACTTGAAAAACAATTAAAAATATAAGAAGTTTTGTAAATTAATCTGTTTTATAGCAAATACTAAAAAATAAAAAATAAACATAATTTTTGTTGAATTTAAGATAACTCCGACTCCGACTCCAACTCCGGGTAATCAGAAATTTTCGGCTCCGACTCCGACTCCAGCTAATAAAATTTAGCCGACTCCAGCTCCGACTCCGACTCCAGCTGATCGAGTTTTTACGACTCCGACTCCGACTCCGACTCCAGGCTTTCCAAAAAGACCCGACTCCACCGACTCCGGCTCCGACTCCGACTCCGACTCCACAGCCCTGTTTATAACAGACAATTACAGAAACTGTGTTACATTTACAAGTTTGCCATGATTTGGGCTTCTTTTTCAAAAGGAATTTGTTGAGAAAAGCTAACTTTTATCTGGATTTTAAATTTATACTTCTAGCTTAAATAAAATAAATATGCAAAAAAATCAAGAATATTTGAAACATAAAATAATCGTTTACCAAATTCTTTGTAACCCTTTATTTTGGATCCTTTGTAACTTTTCTAAATTTCCGAAAGTGACTTTCTTGACCTGATATAAAGTATAAACTAACAATTTGTCGTATCCAATAAACAATAACAATAACAATAACATTTTTTTTTTGATAAAATCGAGAAATTTTGAAAGTTGCTTAAATGAGAATTTTCAGCTGTGTCAAATTATGTGTCTTTTTAACAAAACTAAAATTAGAAAGTAAAATGTTCTTATGATAACTTAACATAAAATAAAATCCAGGCATTATCAGTTCACTTCTGATAATTTTGAAGCTGCTTGTTGGCCAGTATAAATATTTTTTTTTAGTTTTTTCTCCCTTCTGAGGCAAAAAATAATTGATTTTTTTTTGTAATTTGTTCAAAATGGCAAACAGTGTGGCTTTTCACAAATTTTTGTTTTAAGGATCCTCTCTACTTTTCTCTTTATTTTTTCTCGGCCTTGAGTAGAACCAAACAACAATTTTAATTAAAAATTTAGCGATTTTTAATGCTGATTTTAAAACAAAAAAATCTTACTTTAAAAATCTTATAATCAAGAAAATTTATCTAATAATAATTGATCAGATATCTATCCAAGAAATGAAATTTTATCAAAGGTGTTCAAACTGAACCATTTAAACACAGAAAAAAAATCATGGTAATATTCATTAGGTAACAATGGTAACAGATTTTGTGTACAAAAAAGAGTAATATTATGCAGAAGATGATGAATTTTAATCAGTTTCTGGTGAATATTCATCAGGTTCACATTTTTACACATTTTTTAGGTGATATTACTCAAAAAAGAGGTAATATTCAACCTTCCAAATTTTAAACATTTTAAAATTCAACTTTTTTTTTGCTGTGTAAAGTATTACATCTTTAAAAATACTTTTCATTTTACATTAAACTTTGCCAAAGTCACTTCCTAATTTAAATAGCATTTATGTATCTTCTAAATTTCCCCCCTGCATTGAATCTAAAAATTGTTTAAATCTTTTTCAAAATCACCATCTCAATTTCTAAGCTAATGTTTACTTACGAAATCCCTCGCCGTCGACCTCAGCGACCTCCTCAGCAAAACACTAAACTGCTTCCACTGCGGTATCGCATACCGCCTACTACTTCCGGTCGCCGCCACCAAGCAGGTATTCCTGTACGGCGTCCCATCCGCCACCATTCCCATTTTCTGATCCTTCGCCGCACAGTAATCATCCCCGATCGAAGTCCGCACAAAGGCCGAGTTGTTGTACCGCAGGGTTAGCAGCTCAATTCCGGGACAGCTTGGCATCGAGGCAATTTCCAGCGCGAAATCCGCCCGATTGTAGTACTTTGGACAGTGAAAACCGGCCTCGCCAAAGCTGGCCACCATTCCGTCCAGGGGACCACTGTAGATGCACTTGCCAGCGGAGAGCAGGAAGAGGTCGTCGAATAGCCGGAAGAGGCTGGAGGCTGGTTGGTGGATTACGGAGACGATGGTGCGGCCTTCGGCCGCCAGGGTTTTTATGTAGGTGACGAGTTGCATCGCGGAGACACTGTCGAGACCGCTTGTGGGTTCGTCAAGCAGGATTATTGGGGGGTTCGTGACCAGCTCGATCCCGATCGAGAGACGTTTCTTTTCACCTCCGGAGAGATTCTTGACCAGGGTTGCTATGGCGTGCCGAAGTCCGAGAACGTCCAGAATGTCGTTGACCTTCTTTTTGCGGACCATTGGTGAAGATGATCCGGTCATTTTGAGTTCTGCCGCGTAATCTAGGGTTTCAAGCACGGTCAGGTGATCGCACAGGTCGAAATCCTGCGCAATGTAGACGCACTTGTTCCGGAACGACTCCTCGCCCAGCGTTTCTCCGTTGACCATCACCGAACCGATCACGCCATGCTTCCTGCGAACGAAGAAAACCACTTTGTCGTAACAAGATCAACTTCTACCCACGATCACCAATCCCACTCACTTGAACCCCGACAGTATGTTCAGCAGCGAAGACTTGCCCGCCCCGGACGGCCCCAAGATCGCCGTCAACCGTCCCGGGGCGAACCTCCCGGAGACATTCTCCAGGATCGTCTTCCTCCCATCCCCATCCTTCCTCTCCCCCTTGAAGCAGATATTGGTAAACTCCAGTGCCATCTGGTGATCGAGCAGCTTCCGTCGATCCTCGCCCGACTCGTCCAGCTCTAGCTGAACCAACGTCGACATCGCGGTAAACAGGTTCGTCGCCTTGAAGCAAGTCTCCGGGTAGAACAAGTCACTTAAAGAGGTTTTTCCTTGGAGAGCGAAAATGGCGCGCGCGCGATCACGATCGAGTACTCGGAGTTACTGAGGGATCCAAGTGCAGCACGATCGTGCGGACTTGCAACGCGAGTTTGGATCGGTTGCATTCGGTAAGCCGGTTGGGGGTAATTTTTCGCTACCCCCACGGAACGAGGGGTGATGTGTAGGACTAAATTGTAAAAAAAATCTTGTATTGTTGAAGTTTGAGATTTTCACAAATTTCTTGAACTGGTCAATACCAGATTTTTTGTAATTAAAAAAAAATCCTCTTCTCAACACACCGTCATTTTCCCACCCCCTTCGAGTGTTGAAGTGGCTGTAGCCGAGAAAGGGGGTTGATGAAAATCGTCGATCGGCTGCCGACAGTTGACGAGTGTTTGATTAGCTAACACACATACGTATGGGTACGAGTTACTGCATAAGCAAATTCGTCTTATACGATCGTGACTAGTTCTGTGACGTCAGCGAGAACGAACGAACATCTCGGCGAGTTTCGGATTGAATTAATCGCTTCTTACGTGACACGTACGTGCCGATGGAATGGAGCAATTAAAATTTTGTTGTGCGCTCCCGTGACGTGATGTGTGAATCATGTAACGAGATCATCTGGAAAGAGTGCATAAGAACTTGGAGATCTTGTCACTAGGGAAGGGGGCAATTCAATTGTGTTGGAGGAAATAAATTACTTAAACATTTTTTTATTTTAATTGATCGAAAACTTGTTTCCTCAATTTTGTTTCCTTGGAGAATTCATTCAGACGTGCCGAAGGAATGTATCTTGAACCAATATAATCTGTTGGCTTTAACAGTCTGGCCCTCATGCCTGAATTTTCTGTTACATTTTTATTGGTATTCCATATTAACTGTAACGGGAATTGCAGGCACGGGGTCCAAAAAGTTGATCACAAATATAAGCTTGATTGCATGCAACAGGACGTTCTGGTTTTAAAGTTTAAAGGGAAATGGAGACGAAAAGTTTGTGCTTTTTATTTTTTACGATATTTGAGACTATTTTTCAAAAGCCTTGCGGGCTTATAGTTTGGTTTCCAGGGAACAACTTTGCTGAAGATTGCCAAATGATTCTTACTCTCTGAAAAATATTACGGAATTTGTTACATCCTCAGAACATTAAATATTTCTGCAAGCTCCTTTAGCAGCACTTAAACAATTAAAATCAAATTTGAAATCTGCAATGTTTTGAAATGTGAGGCTTTATTTTGAAGCTCAAACATGTCCTTTTGGAAGAATTGGAAAATTTTATTAAGATATTTTTTTTAAAAATAATATGCAATGCTTAGTATCAAAAACTTTTAATTTTCTTTACATAAAAATGGCCACAATTCCAAAAATTAAGAAAAAGAGACTTTTTTGCACGATATAAACTATTATATGGCTAAAACTTGAAAACGGTGCATTTGATGAACAAAGGTTAAGTACTTTATGATTGCATTTTATTTTTATTGATTTTCGCTTTAAAATCATTTTTTTATTAAAAATAAGAGTACATTCTCAATATTTATAAAAAAAATATGCTTTTTTAATTAAAAATATTTAAGAGCGAGTCCACGAGCAAAGCATACCCATCTCGCATCGACCTCACCAATCTGCCTGAAATTTTCAGGGGTTGTTTGTACATATGAAACTAGCATCTGGTCAAAATATGAGCACTCTAGGTCAACGGGAAGTGGGGCAAATCGGGACACAAAGTTTGAAGGTTCAAAAACGTCAAAAATCTTAAAAAGGCTATAACTCAGGCAAAATTCAATTTAATTTCAAAATTCAAAATTCATCTGAAAGGGCTTAAAAAATGCAACAAAATGCAGGGAGAAGCATCCCAATTGGTTAAATCTAAAGGGAGTTATTGGCATTTTAGTGAAAAAATAGCATAATTTTCAAACTCAAATAAAAAAGTGTTCAATCCAGATATCAACTCGGTTCGAACTGCAGCTTGTTGGGGACATCTGGGACTACCATCTGAGACTGAGACCGCTTTGGGTAAGGCAGTTTAACATATTAAATAGACACTTTTACTTTTAGTAAATTTTTTGGTTGTACATTTTTGCTCGGGGGACCCCTTAGATCAAATTTTCCGGTGATAATTTTATCATATTCGTGTTCCTGAGACAATTTCACAATAGAAACATGCATAAAAATGTTTATTTTGATTCATTTTAACCCTTTCAAAAATGAAAGTTAAAAAAAAAATAAGAAGCTGCTTTTTTCTGGTGTCATCTAGTATCCTTGGAAACGAACTTGATTTTTAATAAATGTGAATCGAAGATTTTTTTTAACTTTCATTTTTTAAAGGGTTAAAATGAATGAAAATAAACATTTTTATGCATGTTTCTATTGTGAAATTGTCTCAGAAACACGAATATGATAAAATTATCACCGGAAAATTCGAGCAAAAATGTACAACCAAAAAATTCACTAAAAGTAAAAGTGTCTATTTAATATGTTAAACTGCCTTACCCAAAGCGTTCTCAGTCTCAGATCGTAGTCCCAGATGTCCCCTACAAGCTGCAGGTAGAACCGAGTTGATATCTGGATGGAACACTTTTTTATTTGAGTTTTAAAATTATGCTATTTTTTCACTAAAATGCCAATAACTCCCTTTAGATTTAACCAATTGGGATGCTCTACCCTGCATTTTGTTGCATTTTTTAAGCCCTTTCATATGCATTTTGAATTTTGAAATTAAATTGAATTTTGCCTGAGTTATAGCCTTTTTAAGATTTTTGACGTTTTTGAACCTTCAAACTTTGTGTCTCGATTTGCCCCACTTCCCGTTGACCTAGAGTGCTCATATTTTGACCAGATGCTAGTTTCATATGTACAAACAACCCCTGAAAATTTCAGGCAGATTGGTGAGGTCCAAACGACGTCCCATACAAAGGGGTATGCCCTGTTCGTGGACTCGCTCTTAAATATCCATATCTCCATTAAATTTATTTGTGACCATACTTCTCTGGACCTGAAAGGTTTCATTTTTTGGTCTAGTAAAAAATACAAAAAAATCACTTTTTGTTAAAAAAAAAAATATGAAAAAGGTATTTTTTAGAGTGCATTTTTTTAAGTTTTCATTCTTACTATCAACTATTTGCTGGTGACACATCGGTATGAAAATCCCTTACAGATTTTCAAATATTTTCACACCCTTTTTATACAGGAGACAGCTTCCAATATGCCTTAACATATTTTATGATTTTAAAGATGTCGAAAATAACCGAAACCTTATTCCTAACTGTAAAAAATATTCATTTTAGTCCATTTCAATAGTTTTGCATAATGATTGATTTCTTAAAATATCAAACAAAAACTTTTCTTATATTTTGTGCAGGTTCAATCAAAAAATCAAACCATCCACATTAACTACCCCCGGGTCTTTTGTGGTCTCTATTGCAAGTTTCTGCTCGAACCTAGGAGTCCGAAGGCTTGAATGGGGAGAGCACCCAAACCTCTTTCTACTCCAAGGAACCTTCCACCCCAGTGTTTGAACTAACGACCTTTGGATTGCGAGTCCAACCGCCGCCAGCGATTCCACCGGAGTAGGCTTGGTTTGGTGTGTTGTTTAAATTATGGCATGGAGACGACTCCTACACCTGGAATGACTTAACGGCCTAACAATCAAGGCCGGGACCGACATTCCACAGCCGGCTGTCTAAGATTGAATCATTTATGCTAAACTCAACATCAAATAACCGGGAATAGTCTCATCCGCATCCTTCGACTGTTTGCCTTGAGAATGCATAATACATCACACCATTAAACGTTATTGAGGTGAAAAGTCATCGATTGTGATTGGACACTCAATAATATTTTAACTGAATGAATGTACATGGAAGAGAAAATCAAAAAAAAAAATAAAAAAAAAAAAAAAAAAATCACACCATTAAACAAAATTTATTGATTATTGGGTCGCATCATCATCCTCTATGTTGAATCCTGGCCTTTACCCTTACCCACTAACAAAATCCCAAGTAGAAGTAGTTTTCCGGCACACGTGGGGGTGTGGATATCGTATAGAACCCACCCTTTGTAGCAACCTGTGCTAACTAACATTCCCGTCCCAATCCCCTGAGATCTACAAACTGACATGGCGGGCGCCGTTGGTGGCCAACGACTGTTACCTATTTGTTCCAGTTCTAGTTTTAATGATCTTGATGTTTTATCTTTTCAGCGCATTCATACATGCTGTTGATAAGGGAAACACCATTAGATCGTTTAAGCGTATGGTCAGTTGTATTGATAGGAGATTACGGTCCTGTTCAGCAACGTAGAAGGACAACCATGGGTGGTATCTCATGCTCATGCTCATGCTTAACAATCAAGGCCGGGACCGACATTTTACTTCCTCATCCGATGGAAGGTTGGAGCAGATGGGAATCGAACCCAGAATCATCCGCTTACAAAGCGGACAGCGTAACCATTCGGCCACGCAATGCACTGCTCTGTGCAGGTTCAAAGTGAAATTAAAAATTTAAATCCTTATAAAATAACTTATGTCATTTATTTCAAAGCAGGCCGTTGCAAATACTTTTCAAAGTTTATGTCACCCTACCCCTCCCCATTCAAAATTGGTCCGTAAAATCAGGGGGAAATTTTTTTTTTTTTTCAAAAAACTTGAAAATTTTAATCGAAATAGATGTCTAATCAACTAAAAACAATTTGAAATGCATTTTCCTGCGTTTTTAATCATATTAAGTATGTCTGGGTTCGATCAAAAATATTTTGATTTTTTTGTGAAATTTCGTTCTACAGCAAAAACTTTTTTTTCGCGAAAACTAAAATTTAGTCAAAACTTTTGAAAACTAATGATTGCAAAACAACTGGGCATGTGTAAATGCATTAAAAAAACTTTGTTCATTCAAATCTTTATACCATGGCTTGTAATTTCATTTTTTATATTTCTTTTTATTTTGTCCATACAAATATGGTATGCCAATATTTGAAAATCTGTACCTTGTTGAGGGGTTTTCTGATCGATTTAATGTTTTTGGCAATGTTGTAAGTTTTAGTAAGGACTATTTGTTGCAGGTTTTAAAGCTGACTTTTTTCACAAAATGAATTTCCTCAAATCTGTATTTATGATAATTTAATTTTTGTTTGTGTTAAGGGATAAAAACTTTTCAGCCACAGAGAAGAGCGGACAAAAATTGTTCCGCCAAGCTATGATTTTTTGAAAATATATTTTTTGGAATAAATGGTAAGATTTTCACAATTTTGTTGAAGTTAGATTTTAATGTAAAATCGAATTTAAAAATTGATAAATGGCGCCGTTTATCCCAAAAACGGCCACATAACCACATAAAAGATTAGTGCAGTGCTTCTGGGGACGCTCTGTCCTGTTTTTTCGCGATAATTTTCGTCTCTTTTGTGTCGCTGTTTGTGTTCATGGGGTGATTGGTTTAATTTGATTTGGTTATATTTGTTTTATGTTATTTTCTCTCTCCTAATTTCCTGTTGATACACTTTGTTTAATATTTCTGAATATTGTGTCGCCTTACCGCGTTCATTGACCGTGAAGAGACCGCACAGTTGCATAATTCTGTTCTCGTTGTGACGTGTTTGTTTGCATGAGGTGGTGTGGTGGTGGGAAATATTTAGTCTTGTGCTCACTGCCGGTTCACGTCGTGAGCGTCGCTCTTGATTATTGTTGCCTTTCTAGAAAAAGTTGAGTCGATTGCGGGTAGTGAAGCCACGTGCTGCATGTTCCAATCGTTTTGAGTTTTTAAATTATTTGTGTTTTATAGTTTTCGATAGAGATGAGTCGAGTTTTAATGAGACAAGCAGGTTTAGTTCGTTTAAGTTATTGTTTTAATTTCATTACAATCGGTAACGTGGTGTCCTTTTTTCTTTTCGTTTATATTCGTTGGTCTTAATAATTTATTCCAACTGGCAGTTTAAGTATTCACTCATCAAACTATCAATTTTAAGAAGAGTAAAGCGTCTTTTATTTACTATTTTTGAAATTTGCTCGCGTTATCTAAATTGTAAAATCAGTAAAAATGTACTGATAAGTCCATCCCATAGCACTACTGCTCGGTTGGCACGCGTTCGATTAAAACACTTTTTAAATAATCAATTATCTATCTCTCCGCAGCCGGCTGCCTAAGATTCAAAATGTTCAACCGATAAACAAAATGCTCATAGTCACATCACTGCCACTCGTGAATCCTGACCTCATACCCATCTACTAACCCCCTCAAAACTCATGTGATACTTTGTCGGAGATGCAGTCGATTGGGCGGTCTCTATCACTCAAGTATCGGACTAACATTCCCATCCACTTCCCCGTGACCCTACCACTGGTCGTGGCCGGCGCCGGTACTGATCAGCATGATAGGGGCTTTTGAGAAGTTGCGAAGCGAGAAAAGATAGCTCCCACTCATCTTCCACGGCTCGTGGATGTAACTTCTGGAGGTCCTGGTCAATAACGGAGTAGCAACTGCAGGTGGGCACCTATGCTTCTATGCTACTGCTTACCCGATTAAAATTCGCCTTTTTTGTTGGTTTAATATTTTCCATTACCTTATTTTTAGCGGTTTTTCCTAGAGACGTATATATATCTCAGGAACTAAAAGATCTTCAATGTTTCTTAGACAATTTATTCAAAATTGGTGTACTTTGTGAACAATGAAATAGAGATAACTTTTCGATTGGAAAATCGATTTTAATAATTAAAAAAATATGCTTGAAATCGTTTTTTTTTTTAATGAAATCATGTCTCGGTGGCAAAATTTTTGGCCATTCTTCTCTGTTACTCAATCTCAAAATACGGGTTTTGGGAATTCAACTTGAATTGATCAAAATTTTATTTTCAAAACAGGTATTTTTTTAGAGTGTAGCTATTTTTTTTTTTTGCTGAATAGTCTAAACCACAACGTTGTTCCAGACTTGGTATTTATCAAAAAATCCTTCCCAAGATTCAGATTGGTGTGTGGAAGGCTCCCAAAATTGTGTGGAGACTTGTATGGGTAAAACGAACATGAAAATTTTGCTTCTTTGATCATTATGAAGCCCCCCGGAAAGTTTTAGTTAAAAATACAAAAAATTAAAAACCATTGATTTGATGGAGAATTGCTCAATTTGGTTTTAATAATTTGCAAATAAAAAAACTCTGTGATCATCAATATTGGGTACGTTTAAAATAAAATAAAATTTGAGGCAAGTCTGGAAAAAACATATGCATTTTATTTTACATCCAATGTTAATTCCAATTCTATAACATTTTTTTATGCAATTTTTCTTGCTAAAGAATTTTTATTTTTAAGACATTCTTGACATAACAATCTTGCTTAGCTAAAACTGTCACATTCGTGTTTTCTTTAGTGGAAGTGGGGTTTCGCATCAATCAACGCCTCAAAATTTGTACAATTGCTTAAAGTTAAATTTCTAAATGACCTTTGCATAACACAAATGTTAATGAACAGCTATTAGCCTCTCATCATCACACACATTATCTAAATTAACAATCCAGATTTCTATCTCCCTCCAAACTTTCCCATCCTGTTAGTATCACGTAACACAAAATTCACACATGCAATTCGTGCTGACCCACGTGCGATCCAAATTAATCAGTGGGTTAGTTAGTCTCACAACACAACCTTTCAAACACAACATCCATTCTAGATCATACTCCACATGTTTTCGATAAAAAACAAAGCAACTCAATTTCCTTGGCGCCTTTTCCCTTCGCGCCGATCGTAGTAGTCATTGAGTGCATCATCATCGTTTTTATGGTGAAACGCCGAGGTTCGTCACTTCACCGCCACTGTGGGTCACTCACAGCAGCATGATGATGATCGAGCGACGTACACTTGAATTCGCGTGAAAACAATTTTCCACTTGATCGGTGCATTTGCACTTGCATGCACTAACACACACACACACACGAATCGAACTTAGTGCATGTAGTGGCCAGTTTGGCTTAGTCGACTAAACGTTGAACATCCCCAGCGCAGTAGTCAATCAATCGGCGGAGTCGGAGACGGTCGCAGTTGGCCACGAGTGCGCGCGTTCGGGGCGGGAAAAGCTAACTCAAGTCGCGGTTTTTATAGTTAAGGAGTTTGGTTTAATTGGTTGAAAGTGTGCGGGCCCAGGGTTACGTTGAGTCACGCAAAGTTTAAGGTTTTTTTTTAGTTTGGAAAAGTGGAAAATGAGAGTGAGAACAGATTGATCTGTTAAAATTACATTGTAGAGAACATTTGACCAATTTATTGTGCACGGAAATAGTTCAACTTGAATGTGTTATGCAATTCCAAGTCTGAACTAGCAATAAAGCATTTATCGGCGAGCTAAAACATGCAATGAATTATTAGCTGGAGAAGGTAGCAATTAGCAGGTGTTTCTCGAAAAGCCGCCCCTTCTAGACGACGACACGCTGCTGATGACGACTGATATCAATCATCGGAATGCCCGCCGTCGATGAGGGCATCGAGCTGACCCCGAAGGGTCAGCAGCCACTGCTCAATTTTGTTCCGTCGACGGTCCGTTTTCAGAACATTTGCTACAATGTTGATGGTTCGTAGATTGAAGTTGCGTGAAGTTATTTCTGAACTCACAAATTGTTGTCCAACATTTCAGGCAAGGACATCCTGACCAACGTTTCCGGACGTTTCAAGCATGGCCGGTTGGTGGCCCTGATGGGGCCATCCGGAGCGGGGAAATCGTCCCTGTTGAACGTGTTGGCTGGGGTTGGGATGGTGGGGTTGAGTGGGGAGGTTACCATCAATGGAGAGCCCGTCGAAGAGAATGATCCGAGGAGTGTGTACGTGGAGCAGGATTGTCCACTGTTGAGTTACTTGACGGTACGGGGGACGATGACGTACGCTGTGGATATGAAAATGAGCAGGAGGACGTCGAGGAAGGAGAAGAGGAATAAGGTTAGTTTTTAAACGTTTTTCAATCTTGAATCTTGAATCTTGAATCTTGAATCTTGAATCTTGAATCTTGAATCTTGAATCTTGAATCTTGAATCTTGAATCTTGAATCTTGAATCTTGAATCTTGAATCTTGATTCTTGAATCTTGAATCTTGAATCTTGAATCTTGAATCTTGAATCTTGAATCTTGAATCTTGAATCTTGAATCTTGAATCTTGAATCTTGAATCTTGAATCTTGAATCTTGAATCTTGAATCTTGAATCTTGAATCTTGAATCTTGAATCTTGAATCTTGAATCTTGAATCTTGAATCTTGAATCTTGAATCTTGAATCTTGAATCTTGAATCTTGAATCTTGAATCTTGAATCTTGAATCTTGATTTTTTTTATTTTTCTATGAATGCCATGTTTAGTTCGGAATTGTTGAGAAATATTAGAAATTCCAAAAAACTGTGATAAAGTCAAAGATGCACCTGTTACCATCAAAAGTAAAACAAAGATTTGTTTTATCTCATATTGGCCCAATAAAAATTGTATAATTGTTTTGGTCCTCAAGATCTGGTCAAATTCGAGGAAGGGAAGACTAAAGTTCAAAAAAGTATCCCAAAATGCTCTACATACTCAAATAATACAGCTGCTGTCACAAATTTAGAAAATATCAGCGAAATTTTGAAAAAATAGGGTCTTTACGCCTTTTTTCAGTATATGGTCCCAATTTTCAAATTTCTAAAAGAGATTAAAAAACCTTCATTTGAATGAAATTGATTAAATAATAAAAAATTCTTTACAACCTTTTTTCTATTTTTTTTGTCGATCAAAATTCAAATTTTTAGCAAAAACCTTTTTAGTTTTGAAGAGAGGGAGGAGGGAGGGGACAAAAATTTGAGATAAAAAATGAATTGGACATATTTATTTTTTCACTCAGTTGACCAAAAATGAATAATAAATTTTTAACTCACAAAGGGTTTGACGCCTGAATGTGTATTTTTTCGCACAAAATTGCAATAACAAAAATTAAATTATGTTATTGCAGCTTGCAAAAAATAATTATTTGGCTGATTTTTAATTTCAAACTGTTCATATCAATTTCAAAATCCTTTTAAAGATATACTTTTTCTTGTATCGCAAGTGATCAAATTTGGATAGAAACTTGTATGGAGAAAATAGTTATGAAGAATGGTTTCACAGTTAAACGTATGGGTCATTCCAGGTCAACTGAGTACACTTTTGGACTCGACCTTCACCGATTTGGACCAAACTTGGAGGGAACGTTCATCTATCGATAGTTAACAGAAATCCCAAGTTTGGTGCTGATGGGACCATCCCTCTATTTTTGGCACCGCCCTCTTTTTTGGCGATTTTCTAAAAAACTTTTTTTTCTTTTAATCATAACTTTGCAACTATTTGAGCAAAAGACTTTCTACAGGTTGCATTTTAAAGAAAATTGTCCAAGGAATTCGATAAAAATAAAATTTTAACCTTTAAATGCCCACTAATATTATATTTTAACGTTTTAAGTATAAAAATTCAGTTTTGACCAATTGATTATATTTTTATTTTTTTTTATTTTATCGCCATCGTGTTCCCCGGACAATTTTACATAATAATCAATGTAGACTTCATACTAAAATGAACTATTGACGAGATACAGCGATTTTACTGAAGAAAGTTTGATTTTGCGCAGCACTCGGAAGTTCATGGTGTACTTTTCAACAAAAAGGAATGAATCTCGCATAATTCGGTTTTTATATGTGAGAAACTTATTTCGGATTTGAATTCATAGGACAGAGTGCAGTGCAAAATCAAACTTTTTTAAGTAAAATCGCTGTATCTCGCCAATAGTTCATTTTAGTTTGATGTCTACATTGATTATTATGTAAAATTGTCCGGGGAACACGATGGCGATAAAATAAAAAAAATAAAAATATAATCAATTGGTCAAAACTGAATTTTTATACTTAAAACGTTAAAATATAATATTAGTGGGCATTTAAAGGTTAAAATTTTATTTTTATCGAATTCCTTGGACAATTTTCTATAAAATGCAACCTGTAGAAAGTCTTTTGCTCAAATAGTTGCAAAGTTATGATTAAAAGAAAAAAAAGTTTTTTAGAAAATCGCCAAAAAAGAGGGCGGTTTCAAAAATAGAGGGATGGTCCAATCAGCACCAAACTTGAGATTTCTGTTAACTATCGATAGATGAACGTTCCCTCCAAGTTTGGTCCAAATCGGTGAAGGTCGAGTCCAAAAGTGTACTCAGTTGACCTGGAATGACCCGTATTTAATTTGGGAAATGTTGAAATAACAGACAACATTATCAGATTTTTTTTGTGAAAATCTAGAAAATGACAAATAATGCTCCTTTATAACTTACAATTGTTTAAACACTAACAAGTATCGTAAACTGGGGTGACTTTGATAGCCCGGGGAGACTTTGATAGGTTTTTTAAATGCCCGTCAAAGTAATATCTCAACATTTTTGAGAATTTTGATTATGTAAGCATTAAGGGATAGCTTATTATCGAACATATATGCATAAATGTGACTGTTACATTGGATGTATCAAAATTAGTGGCCAAATCAAATTTCTATCAATGTTACCCCGGGCTTTCAAAGTCACCCCAGTTTACGGTATTTGATTAAATAATTTTCAATAAATCTTCACGAATTTTTGATACCAGTTTTTTTTTAAATTTAGGCCATTGAAATTTTCTTTCAAGTTTTTGCTACTCAAAAATAAAAAAAAATCAGCAGTCAAAAAAAATTTCGACGAATATAAAAATTTTCAATGAAAAAACTTGTACAATTGATTACATGGGTAATTCTCCGCCAACTCACACAGCGGTTGCCCCGACCCCTCTTCGATTTGCGTGAAACTTTGTCCAAAGGGGTAAATTTTGTCCCTGATCACGAATCCGAGGTTCGTTTTTTGATATCTCGTGACGGAGGGGCGGTACGACCCCTTCCATTTTTGAACATGCGAAAAAAGAGGTGTTTTTCAATAATTTGCAGCCTGAAACGGTGATGAAATAGAAATTTGGTGTCCAAGGGACTTTTATGTAAAATTAGGCGCCCGATTTGATGGCGTACTCAGAATTCCGAAAAAAACGTATTTTTCATCGAAAAAAACACTATAAAAGTTTTAAAAATTCTCCCATTTTCCGTTACTCGACTGTGAAAAATTTGGAACATGTCATTTTATGGGAAATTTAATGTACTTTTCAAATCTACATTGACCCAGAAGGGTCATTTTTATCATTTAGAACAAAATTTTTCATTTTAAAATTTCGTGTTTTTTCTAACATTGCAGGGTTATTTTTTAGAGTATAACAATGTTCTACAAAGTTGTAGAGCAGACAATTACAAAATTTTTGATATATATACATAAGGGGTTTGCTTATAAACATCACGAGTTATCGCGATTTTACGAAAAAAAGTTTTGAAAAAGTTGGTCGTCATCGATCATGGCCGTTCATGGTCACCCGCGACAGACACGGACGACGAAACAAAGAGAAACGCAAAAAGTAACTTTTTCAAAACTTTTTTTTTGTAAAATCGCGATAACTCGTGATGTTTGTAAGCAAACCCATTATGTATATATATCAAAATTTTTGTAATTGTCTGCTCTACAACTTTGTAGAAAATTTTTACACTCTAATAAATAACCCAGCAAAGTTAGAAAAAACACGAAATTTTAAAATGAAAAATTTTGTTCTAGATGAAAAAATGACCCTTCTGGGTCAATGTAGATTCGAAAAGCACATTAAATTTCCCATAAAATGACATGTTCCAAAAATTTTTACAGTCGAGTAACGGAAAATGGGAGAATTTTTAAAACTTTTTTAGTGTTTTTTTTCGATGAAAAATACGTTTTTTCGGAATTCTGAGTACGCTATCAAATCGGGCGCCTAATTTTACATAAAAGTCCCTTTGACACCAAATTTCTATCTCATCACCGTTTGAGGCTGCAAATTATTGAAAAACACCTCTTTTTTCGCATGTTCAAAAATGGAAGGGGTCGTACCGCCCCTCCGTCACGAGATATCAAAAATCGGACCTCGGATTCGTGATCAGGGACAAAAGCTACCCCTTTGGACAAAGTTTCACGCAAATCGAAGAGGGGTCGGGGCATCTTTTCCCGATTTCGTGTGAGTTTGTAGAGAATTACCCACATACTATTTTAAATTTGATATGTTTGTTTTATGGTTTAATCAAGTTAGGCACGTTCAGATCTTTTGCAAATTTTCAACGTTGGGACAACAGATTGAAAAAGGACATTTGTTTTTGTAATATGGGAACCAAATGAAAGGAAATTTCGGAAAAAAAACATAAATGATCTCGAAACTACCTTTTTTGAAAAAAACAATCACTTTGATTTTAAGTCTTTTAGCATCACACGATTAGAAAATTTACGTTTTGTTTTTTTTTGAAAATCGTTATCCATTCAAATTTTCGATAATTTGATAACTTTATTAAAAAATCATAAAATTTGAGTTTTTTTTAGAAACATGTGCATATTTTTAAGAATATTAACGTATTGAAATATTATGTTATTATCTGATTTTTTTTTTATTTTTCGATATCAATTTGAAATTCTAGATCATACGTAGTATTAGATAGCAGAAAAATCTAGTCGGATTTTGTGTTAGAATTACCGAGTTTTGTAAAAGAATTTAGTTTTTGATAAAAGTTGATTCTGAGAGAAATTTTCAATCCTTTGATACCCATATTGCTTAAACTTGAAACTTTAGTTGCTTCATCGCTTAAACTTATTTTTGTGAAAATATTCAGGTAATTTCAGTTGGAATGAAAATCAAATGAAAAACTTTTACTCAATTATAAACTGCTTAAAGTACATTGTGAAACATTTGTTACAATTTCCTTGATTCCAAATGCCAATTGTTTTATTTTTTATCTCTCTTCCAGATCAAAGAAATCCTCTCCCTGCTCGGCCTGGACACGTGCGCCCGCACTCTGGTCAAGAACATTTCCGGCGGCGAGCAGAAACGCCTCTCGGTGGCCGTCGAACTCATCACCAACCCAGCGGTAATGCTCCTGGATGAACCCACCAGTGGTCTGGACAGTGCCTCCTCAATGCAACTTGTGTCTCACCTGAAGTCCCTCGCGATGGGAGGTCGCACGATCGTTTGTACGATCCACCAACCGGCGTCCAGCTTGTTCCAGCTGTTTGACGACGTGTTCTTGCTGGTGAAGGGACGGTGCTTGTACTCTGGGCCAGTTGAAGGGATGATCGGAACGCTGGAGGAGGGAGGTTTCCGATGTCCGGAGTACTACAACCCGGCGGATTTCGCGATCGAGGTGCTGCTGGATGCAGATGTAGAGGCTAAAGAGGCGATGATCGCGAAGACCTCGGCTGAGATGCGGGAACTGTTTGAGGCTGGTCCTTCCAGTCCCAGTCTGCAGCGGGGAGATGGGATGGTTCGACGGTACCAGGTTCCGTTCTGGTATCAGTTCTTGGTGTTGCTCAAACGATCGGCGATCTCCAGTACCAAAGATGAGTTCTACTTTAGGATACGGTTTGGCTTTTACATCGCGATAGGACTTGTGTTTGGAGTGGTGCACTACAACATAGGAAACGACGCTGCCAAAGTGATCGCGAACATCGGGTGCTTCTTCCAGCTGTTCAACTTTGTCTACTTTGTCAACTCAATCGCTGTGATCAATTGTGAGTGTGACCTAAATGAGCCACGATCAACACCACAACTAATCAATTCTTTTCCCCCCGTAGACGCCGAAGAAGCGGACGTCTCGATCAAGGAGATTGCCAACAACTGGTACTCCCGTGACGCGTACTTCTTCTCCAAACTGCTCAACGATCTCCCGATGCAGATTCTGTGTCCAACGGTGATGTTACCGTCCCTCTACTATCTAACCAACCAACCCCTAGAATTCAACCGCATCGCCATGCTCTGGGTGATCTTCCTGCTTGGAGGCCTCGTCGGCCAATGCATTGGACTGCTGGTCGGGGTCTGCTTCGGACCAAAAACCCGGAACTTCATCCTCGGCAACACTTGCATCGTAGCGGTCCTCTTTTCCGGCTACGTGATCACGTCGTCAAATCTGGCGTGGTACCTAAAACCACTGTGTTACCTTTCATTTCAGTGGTACATGAATCAGGGCTCACTGTTGGCGCTGTATGGATATGGTAGGGGAAGTCTGAAATGTGATCAAGTGTATTGCTATCTGAAGAAACCGAGCGTCATTTTGGAGGAGTTTGACGTGCAAACGGAGCGGATCGAGGACTGTTTGTGGCCGCTGGTGACGATGGTGGGAATTTTGTATGTGCTGACGTACGTGGCATTTGTTGTTAGGTTAAGGAGGATGAAGTAAAGTTTTTTTTATAGTAATGTTGAGTTTTTACTTACTTATCACATAATTCCAAAATATTGGATTATAATTTTTTCTAGACAGAAACCAATTATGTTTCAGTTTTCTGAAATAATGGTGTAAAATATCTAAAATTTCATTGCTTTTATTTTTTCATAATTTGCTGTCATAAATGTTCCAATGTTGTTATCATTTTGCTTAAACCAGTTTAAACCCAATTTGAGTAATGCACAATATTGGGGGACATTTTTCAACAACATTTTATTGTATTATTATCTATTAAAACTCAATTTTGTAACCATAGAGAAGTTTGGACTAAACCTTTGTTGCAGGGATCTGTTTTTAAATGATGGAACTAGGAATTTTCAAACAAATACATTTTGAAATACATTGACAGTAGTTTCGTTGACAAAAAAAAAAACAAATTTAAAAAAAGCTCTGAAACATTACAATATATTTGTCTTAGGACTGCAAAAAGGAAATATTGTAATTTTGAAATATTTTATTATTCAAGGACCAACAGTAACTTTTGACCCATTAAGCATTTTTCAAAAATGTATAAGGCCGAGGGGGGTCAAAAAAATTAAAAAATATAAATATTGAAATAACAAGTCATAGTTTCAGAATTTGCATAGAAAAAGAGTTTTAAAATGCATTTTATACTATTTCAGTTGTTTTGCATTCATTAATTTAAAAAAATTAAAGATTTGACGAAAATCGAAAATTGTCAAAAATTCAAAAGATTTTTAAATCAACCCAAACATGCTTAAAATGATTCTAAACGCAGGGAAATGCAATTAAAATCGATTTCAGCTGATTGTACTTAAATTTTGAAGTTTGTTGAAAAAATATTGTTTTATCCTTCATTTTTTTGGGCCAACTTGAAGGGGGGGGGGGGTTGAAACAAAAACTTTAATTAAAATTTGTACCAGCCTATTTGAAATAAATTCAAACCCAACTTAATAAAAATACTTTGAAAACATGGAATTCTAGACAAAAGAAATTAAATGGAGAATGACAAGATTTCTAAACAATTTATTTTATTTTATCACGTTGATTTTTTAAAATTCATTCTAATTGTTTTTTATTACCAACAAATGTGTTTTCTAAATTGTCCTAAAATAATATTTCATTAAAACTCCAGGTATCATGAATCACAAGTTTGAAATTATTTTGGTGATTTTTGTCAACACATTATAAAAAAAAAACTTTAAAAGTTTCTAATCTTAATTTTAAAGTTTTATACTGTGACTTTTTTTGCTTCCATTAAAAAAAATCAGGCAGCTGAATTTTGTTGCAGATATGACATTTGGTCAATATATTTTACCAGACTTTCAAACAGGATTTTTCTTATTTTTATCTTTTTTTATATTTTTGTTTTAAATTTAAATAAATTATTGCTTATCTGTTTATGGTTTTTTGAAATAGTCAACTTTCAGTGAAGAGCTGTCATTGAATATGCCATCTCAATATATGGGTCATTTATCTTTTAACTTCTGAAAAGCGTCCTGCATAACTCATTTCCTTTTTTTATCTTAATATCCTTTCTCTTAATATTGTTGGTCCCAGCAGCTGCACTTTTTCTGGATTTGTTTTGCTTTTTTGTCATTCAAAAATTACTTTATTTTTTTCCTGATAAATATTATTGAATTTTTTGGTCTAGTTTTCTATTTTTTTCTGTCTTTATTGTTTTAATAGTTCACGTAAGCTGAAAAAGTTATTTTCCTGATTTTTGTTCCATTTCCGTTTCTGATCCTCATAATATTTCCTTGAATAAAAAGTTTTAATTCATTTGCTAACTGCACCTTAAGGGTTGTATCAAAAATTAAAAAAAAAATTATTTCTGATTGTTTAAAGGTACAACATTGTGTCTTTAAAATTGAGATTTGTAATGAAATGAGTCTTTTGATTCTCTGTTTATTTTATAATATTTTGCATTATTTACCATCGATTAATTTTCAAAATTTAGAAACATGCGATTTAAGGGTGGGTTTCTATGCTCATAGTTTTGTTAAAATCCTGCACCGTCATTTTTTTTTTTTTTTTTTGCAGAAAGACATAAACTTCTAAAAATAGTTGCATCGGTCTAAGTAGAAACAATTCTGAATTCGATCAAAACTCTAAAAACTTTTTTTATATGGCTTTTTTCGGCAATCTTGTACATTTTTCATAAAAAATCTTTAAACAATCTAGTGGGCTGGTCTAACAAATAAGCATGTAGAATTTAAATAAAAATTTATGTTATTTTCATTCTTTTTTTTTCAGAAAAATATTATTTTACCAGGGCTCCGAAAAGTTATTAAGGTAGGTTTGATTTAAGGCGTATCAAAATTATTGACATTAACAAAAACCCTTTTTTGCAAAATCTAAACTCGAAAAAGCCTCTTATCATCTCAGGAATTGAAGTCTAATCACCAAATGCTAAAAAAAAAAAAAAAATTACAACTTTGCCGGAGACACTGAATCGATCAATTTTTTTTCTTAAAACACAGATTTTTTAATGTTTACACAAAAAAATTTAAGAAAAAAACTTTTATAGAAAAACATAGAAAAACAACATAAAAAGATAGTGACAGTTTTTGTGCGAAATATGTGGAATTTTACATCAGGAACAGGTAAATTTTTTCATCAGTTTCGGTTGAATTTCACATTTCTATACATTATTTTAGATAGAATTACTCAAAAAAGTGGTAATATTCAAGCAACCAAATTTTCAATCTTCCGAATTTCATCTATTGTTTACTGTGTATCCAGAATTTATTAGGATAGATAAATAAACATCATCAAAATAAGCTTATTCTTATGAAGTACTCTGAGTTTAAAATTTTTCACTTGACTTGAAATTAAGGTTTTCACTCAGAGTATTCAATTTTGTTAATAAAACATTCAGTGTATTTTTACATGATAATATGAACATTTTTCAGATATTATCTTGCGTTTCAAAGTTATCTGATGTTTCTGAATAAGTGTTTGTTAAGACACATGACTGATTTCATTTGATTTATTATAATGAACACTCAAACACTCAAACTTTTAAATATTTAAAGAATAAATTCTGTTGATTTTTACCTGTTGTTAAACTTTTTTAACCCACAATGCCTCTTTTAATCTAGTTAGCTCCGCTAGTTAAGTTACAGTCCATTCACTCTCCCAATTTCTCTAGCTTGCATTCCCAGAGAGACGCCTACTTCGACGCTTTGCCTCTCCCTCTCTGTGCTACTAACAACAAAACAAAACGCAAACCACCGCGCGTATTATCTTTTTCACTCAGATCTTTTCAAACATGCACGAAGCAAAATGATCATCGTTCGGTCAAAACGTTCACCGTTCGGTCAGAACGTTCATCGTTTGTGCAAAACAAGAGAGAATTGAAGGAAAAATTTCCATTTCCGGTCTCTTTTCGCTCAATTCTCTCCCATTTATCGTCAAATTCCTTCATTTTCTTTACATTCGCGTCCTATTTCCTGCTCCCTGATTCCTGTTTACATGCATGGGAGTTCATTGCTCATGAAAGTGAGTTCATTGTAAGTGCTCGTTTGAAAACCTACCAATGAAATCGAGAATATAAAATCGCGGCCTGTTTTGATCCATACTCGCGGGCCAACACCAACACAAGAATGGCTCGCGCGCGCAGCGTGAAGCTTTTGTGTTGTTGATTTCTTGCGTTTCATGCTTTCTCTTCGAAAATCTGCAGCTTCCGCTGGAGTGGTTATCTCGCTTGTGTGTTAGAAGTTGAATGACCTCTGAGACGAACGGGGATGTTTTTAGAAGAAGTGTTTGTTAAACTTTAAAGTTAGTTTTAAGAAGTGCTTGAATTTAATTTACATGACTTTCTCACAAGCACCTGCAAGTCGAAAGTTTACTATCTTTAGTATACTCAAAACAAAAACAGAAGCGACTTAACGCACACCGTCAAGCTATTCATTCACGCTTTCACTAACATTGTTAAGATTTTCGTGTCACACATTGATGAAAAGAAGCGGTCGTCTCGACGACCGCTAAATTGAATCCAATTAATCTACTTGCATACTAGCACTCTCGCTCTCATTCTCACACTGGGAATCTCTGGACACATGTCTGGCAGCGAGTCTTGTCCCGTAGTGCTTTGCCGAGCGCGCTCCGTAGTAGAAGTGTTCAATGAGTCGCCGAGTCGTCAAGTCGCGTTCGTTGATTAAGTTAGTGAGCTGCGTTGAAGGAAATTTCTCCCCCGGATCCTCAAGTGGTCACGAGCTTAAAGGGTGTGTTTAAAGTTGGCTTTGTTAGCACGGCTTAAGTTGTTTCGATTTTTGTTTCCCTGGCGGATAATTACTGTCTATTGCGATTTAGTCATTTCTAATGAGAAACCTTGGATTGCTCTTTTATCAGTGTGGCGAGTGTCGATACTTGCATGATAGATTGTGCGCTGTTATCAAACACTCTCAGGATAGATAAGAATCAACAGCCGGGTTACATCGCAGCTGCACCTTAAGTCAAGTGACTTTGTTTCAGTTTGCATATTGCGTGTGTGTGTAAAGTTCGCGTAACGTTATAATTACTGCAGCGCCTTAATCTGGGTAACCTTGACCGTAGTGGCTCCAAAGTGAAAGATCAGCACTAAAGTGATGTGTTTTTGCATACCGTTTAAAGTAGCTTCACCTTAAGTACAGACTGGCACCCTCCCCGTCGCACACGTGTGTCAGCGAATCAGAGTCTAGAGTGAGTGTGATGATTACATTTTTTCTTTCCTTCACGATTGAGGTTGACCTTTGCTAATGGGATGCCAAGTCCGGGACTATCTGGTGGAGAACTTCTAGTAGACTCTCCAGCAGTGAAGTTGCGAATAAAAAAAGGTTTCGTTAGTATAGCTTTATCATCGAGCCTGTTTTGTTTGCTTCAAGTGTGGTGCGACAAATTTAAACTGATTGGGGGTTTTGATCTACTTTGAATTGCATATCGATCAGGTTTGATCGATAATCGATTCTGGATTGTGTGACAAGATTGCAACCTCCATGTTGGATTGACGTGCATAGAATGAAATCTAATTTTGGGGTTTCCCTTAACTTGTCGTGACGTGTGCCCATATTCATAAAATATTGAACAACTTCCCACATCAAGCTTGTTAGATTGTCAGGTAAAATAAATATTGAGTGTGAAATTCTATAAGGCCATTAAATACCGGTACAAAAATAGAGAGTTAAATGGAAAAACACAGTAAAAATAAATTAATATTGCATCTTGAAATTGATAAATTGTTTTTAATGCGTAATTATATCTTTGAAACTGAAATCAATGTGAAATTACATCACAAATAAGGTCACAACATCAAATTTTACACCTTTAAAATATACATTTGTTTTAACTGTTTATGCAAAAACAAATTCAGTTAGCAAAACACGCAACCAGCCCTTGCATCATGTATAATTTCATCGTTTAGCACAGCTTACAAGCGGTGCTATTTTCACAATAGAGTCGGAACTCTAATTGTGGGTATGCGCTTTCAACAGCTTCCGATGCAAGTCGCAAAGCAATTTTATTCCACTCCGTGATGAACCTTGAGATTTCTAACCATCTTTAATCAAATTTGCATTATCGAAATGACTTGGAAAAGTTTGATTGTTTATCAAAATTGTTGCATTTTCACTCGTTTTATTCATAAATTTTGTGGAAATTTCAAATTCATCACTTCAATTTTAATAAATGCATGGACTGTGAAGTAACGAATCACCTTAAGTTGTTATTGGAAATATAATTTAAGAAATTTGTCTACATGATTTAAGTTATGATATGCTTAACTAACACGTTATTTAATAACGACCGATAAACAAACAGGCTATAAAGACACTGCCTGTCATTTAACAAACCTCGTGTTCTCAAAATGTATAATTTAATTACTGAGCACAGCTTACAAGCTTCCGTTCAATTCTCATGATATAATCTACGTTTCAGATATGAATAAATTACTGCTACATACATCGAGAAAAAAACTGATAAGTTACCCCGAAAATTGTGATTTATTCATTAGTGTAAACGGTATTTAATAAGCACATCATGTTGCGTTTCATTTCAATATTTGATTTGAAACATGTATTTTTGATATTTTTTTATGTGTACCTGGAACAATGAAAAATTCAATAATAAACAATTTATTGAACAAAGATTCTCATCATGTAAGGAAATTTCCATTGAGCTACAAAGAATTCAATTGTTTATGCATAACTTTATTTCAATTCTCAAATGTTTTATATTGTATGAATTTGTTAAAAACAAAAAAAAATCTTTTAATGGTGTGTTTATTTTACTTTTTTTTAACAAAGTTTATCACTTTCATGCCGTTTATTAATCAGCTGCGAATTTTTAACATAAATGTTTTTCATGGCATATTTTTCTTATAATATCTTTTATAGGTGATTTTTTTTACTAACCCTACTAGTTATTTCGAATCACTGGACGTTGCGATCAGTCTTTGAAAGATAACATAATTGTTTTTTTTTCAATTTTCAAAATTTTTTAGCGAGGAGTATCAAAAAATGCAATATACTTTATAAATGAACGTTATGCAATGTGTTCTGAATTGTTAACAATCGATTTTATTTTTTACTGATCAAAGTGTTTTAAAGTTTTATTTGACCAATAAGTCAAAACAAAAATTTTTGCCCCCTGATCTTTTGAAAAAAAAATTGAAGGAGTGGAGGGTGCTTGGAATAAAATTACAAATAAAGATTTTAATGTTTTTTTTATTTTTTTTCTCCGATTTGCGTGAATCTTTGTTCTAAGGGGTAACTTTTGTCCCTGAGCATGAATCCTAGGTCCGTTTTTTGATATCTCATGGCGGAGGGTTGGTACGACCATTCCATTTATGAACATGCGAAAGAAGACATGTTTTTCAATAACTGGCAGCATTTGGTGATGAGATTGAAATGTGGTGTCAAAGGGACTTTTATGTAAAATTGGACGCCTATTTTTCAACAAAAAACGTTACTTAATCCACCTTTAGGTGGTTGGTGCCTTCCTCACATTCATAAAGTCAATACATTCAGTAAAAATAGCAACATTTCCCCTTAACATGTTTAACAAATCGACTTGATTACTCATTTCTTTTGATAGGGTTCGCAGACCTTCAATATCGGCAAAGTATGATAAAAAACCTATTCAACGATAGTTCGCATGGAAGATTTAGACAATATTTCTATCACAATATCTGAAATCCGGCCTCCAAAAAGTGTATAAATAACACTTAAGTGCTAATAACTTTTGATAGGTTTGTCAGATCTTCAGTGTTTTGGGTTCATTGGAAAGGTCTTTTTAATACCTTTCTGAAAATGTATAACATGATAGGTTTCTTGCAAAAAACACCCTTTTTACAATCATCCGGACATACGCCAAAATCGTTTTTTAGCATAATTCTTGAAGTACTTAACTAAAATTGATGATTTTAAATAGAGACCTTTGGGACCCCAAGACGGATCGAATGAGACTAATACGGTCAAAATCCGTTCATCCAGTCCGGAGATAATCAAGTAACAATTTTTTTGTCCACCCACCTACACACATCCACACAGACATTTGCTCAGAACATGATTCTGAGTCGATATGTATAACGTGAAGGTTAGTCTACGAGGTCATATTAATAAGTTAATTTTCGAGTGATTTTATAGCCTTTCCTCAGTAAGGTGAGGAAGGCAAAACTATTTTTCATCCAAAAAAAAACACTTAAAAAAGTTTTTAAAATTTTCCCTTTTTTTGTTACTCAACCGTAAAACATTTTAGAACATGTAATTTTAAGAGAGATTTAATGTTCTTTTAGAATCTTCATTAATCAAGAAGGGTTTTTATTTTTTCATTTAGAACTACATTTTGAATTTCATAATTTTGTGTTTTTCTAACTTTGTAAGATATTTTTTTAGAGTGTAACAATGTTCTACAAAGTTATAGAACAGACAATTACAAAAAAAAAATATTTATAAACATAAGGGGTTTACTTGTAAACATCGCGAGTTATCGCGTTTTTAAGAAAAACAGTTTTGAAAAAGTTGGTTGTGTCGATCATGGCCGTTCACTGCCACCCGCGGCAGACACGATCGACGAAACAAAAAAAAACAAAAAAAGTAACCTTTTCAAATAAAAAAAATCGTATGACCCATAAACTACACTAAAATGATTTAAAATTTTGAAATTCAAGTTTTATCCATTAAATCCAACATATTGAACAAAAATTATTTAAAAGGCGATCAAATATTCAACAAAAATATCAAAGAGTTGATTTTTAGTGCGGTAATTATTGGCGAAAAACGTACCTCAACTTTTGACAGCTGCCAAAATGACAGAATTTGTTATAGAAACGAGATTTTGTCAGCTAAATAATCTTAAGATGTTCCCTACACAACCCTTTTAACAGAATTAAGTACCATTGAGAAGATCCTGAGAAATGGAAAAAACCGTAAAAAATTATTTGGACCCAATCTCACCTCTCAGATCCAATGTCACCCCCACTGACGGTAAAGAAAACACACCCTTTTATGTCAAAAACCATAAGATTACATTTAAGATTCAAGATTTTCATTGCAGACAAGGGACCATCCACAAACCACGTGGACACTTTTTTGAGAATCTCAACCGCCCCCCCCTTCGTGGACAATTGTTCATACAAAAAAAACTTTTTTGTATGGAGCGTGGACAATCGCCATACCCCCCCCCCCTTAAAATGTCCACGTGGTTTATGGATGGTCACTAACTAAAAATTGAAATTATTCTCATCCCCATGAGTAAAAATTACCCCACGTCGTCAATGTAAGCAACAATATTATAGCATCGTTTATTTACAGATTCAAAACGTGATGATAAGCGCTTCCGTAAATTCTAACACAACGATGCAGTAGCTGTCTAGAATTTCTACAAGGCAAAACAGTTGCACTTAAATAACAAATTCGATTTAATCGTAACCGATACACACTTAGACCACAATGGGAACCGACACCGCAATTTCCATCGATGTGGGAGGCCAAAAGGACATTGGGACTACGTGCTTGAGCTTCCAGCAGATATCGTACCAGGTTCGTGGAACCAATGGCAAAACTAAGCAGCTGCTGCACGACATTTCCGGAAGCTTTCGGTCGGGCAGGTTGGCCGGCATCATGGGACCTTCGGGTGCAGGAAAGTCCACCCTGTTGAACGTACTGAGTGGGTTCAAGTGAGTAGATTAGTGGGAGGGAGATAATGACGACTTGGTTGATGATTGATCGTTTCTTTTGTTTGCAGGACGTCCAAAATGAGCGGCAAGCTGCTGGTCAACGGGCAACCCATTAAACCGCAAAAGTATCGCCGCGAGGTCACTTACACGTCCCAGGATGTCAGCATGCTGGAGAACATCACCGTCCTGGAGAGTTTGGACTTTGCGGCGGAGTTGAAGCTACCGAAGGAGGTTTCGTTGATGGTCAAGTCGAAGATCTCCAACGACATCGTGAAGCTGTTGGGACTTCAGAAGTGTGTCCACAACCTGGTCGGGACGATCTCCGGCGGGGAAAAGAAGCGGCTCTCTATCGGACTGGAGTTGATCTCGAATCCGAAGATTTTGTTCTTTGACGAACCGACCAGCGGGTTGGACATCATTGCCGCGATGCAGGTCGTCGCACATCTCAAGGAGTTGGCGCTCAGCGGACGGTGCGTGGTTTGTGTGATTCATCAGCCCAGTTCGAGCATCCTGCAGATGTTTGACGACCTGATGATCCTTTCCGAGGGCAAGTGCGTCTACAAGGGACCGCTGGACGACCTCGTGCCCACCTTCAAGGCCTGTGGATTCGATTGTCCAAACTACTACAACCGGGCGGATTTCGCACTGGAAGTGGCCAGCCTAAAACACGAAGGCAACGTCCTCAACCTGATCGAGAAAGCCAGCGAAACCCCGGAGAAAGAACCCCAGCAAATCACGCTGGTGAACAATTCCCCCAGCAGTGAGGAAAAGGACGCGATGCTTCTCCCGAGTGAATCTTCCTCCGACAGCAGCTATCAACCGGCTTCCCAAATTAGGGTGGATCACTCGCGCCAATACCCGGTGTCCCAGTGGAGTCAGTTTGTAACGCTAACCAAGCGGACAACCCTGTGCACCTTTCGGGATATGCAGCTGATGAAGATGCGAATCATGACCCATCTCTTTGTGGGACTGCTCATCGGGGTCGTGTTCTGGGATGTGGGAAACGATGGGGCGAAAGTGCTTAGCAATGCATCGTGCCTGTTTTTCTTTCTTATTTTTGTGTTCTTCTCCAACTCGATGCCACTGGTGATGACTTGTGAGTGTATTGTGATTCTTTGAGTGATGTATTATCTTATTAAAAATTACTTTATTTTAGTTCCACTTGAAACGGCGGTATTTCTGAGGGAGCAAAAGAACAATTGGTACTCGTTGAAGGCGTACTTTTTCTCAAAGTTGGTGTCCGATTTTCCATTTCTGGTAAGTAAAAGCTTATTACCATTTAACAAAGTCCTACTTTTAAACTTTAAATTTAAACAACATTAGAATTGACTTAATCTTTGGAAGATTATCGGTGGTTTATTAAAGTATATTTTTTATTAGAGTTGAAATTATAACATACAATTTTATATAGATAAAACAAGCCCTCTTGCCGAAAATCTAAAAGATAAAGTATTTTTTTAATAAATGAAGTTTTTGAGTATTTGACATTACAACTAGAACTTATTATACTTGTACTTCCCCCGAAATGAAAATGCTGCATGACGGGACAACATCGCAAAACTGTACTTAAAAAAGCAAACAAAAATAATCACTGCAGCTAAACATGCCAGCTCATTTTTTATGCACAGTTTAATGCAATTATGAAGAATAAACGCATTCAAATCATACTGCAATTATTAAATATTGATAAAAAAAAATCTATCATTTGGAAAATCCCATTGAAATTGTACAAAGTGAAAATTTTGTGTATCTTCGCTAAGAATCAGTCCAGTTGGTTCGTTCATACATGTTTCCATACAAATTTGGCAGCTCTTCATACAAAAATAGTATGCAAATATGCAAAAATCTGACTTTTGGGAATGATTTCTGATCAATTTTAAGTGTTTAGTTGTAGGTACATTGCCATCCCGTTTGTGGCAACATTTGATTTTAGCAAAAGTTTCTTCAACTATTCCTGATTTTGGCAACAACCAAATTAATTCAATATTTTTGGTCTTGTTATACTTTCGAAACAAACATTTATTTGTTGTTTCTCAAAATAGAATTATTTTTAATGCAAATAATATAATTTATCATTCATCAATTTTTTTTCGGAAGGCAATTTTTTTTTATTTCCGTCATGACGTGATTTATGAATATTCTCGTAAACCAAAACCGTAATTACAAAGGGTTAACGATGTTTATGATCTCACACAAATATTAGTAGTTTTTTCTTAACAATACACTTTTGAGATTTTCCGATGTTGGCAACATAATAATCACGTCGTGTTGCAAAAAACGGGATTGCACTGTATTGACAAAGACAATTTTTTATTTTTTAAACACTTTGTTTTCCTTTCAAGTTCGATTCCCAAACCTGTATTTAAGTTTTTAGATTTTTTACGTTTAAGGCATTTTAGAGCCGTAGAGAAGTATATGTGAAGAAATTCCGTCGATTTTTTTTAAACCCGCAAAAAGTTTTATAATGATTTGTTGTATGTGAAGGGAATTTCCTGTCAAAAAGTACTCTACATTAATTTTAAAAAAGTTCACAGATTGATAACTATAACATAATTGAAATTTTCGCAGCTTTGTGTTTTAATTAAACAAAAACATACCTTGGATTGTTTTTTTCATCAAAATCAAACATTAAGCGACTGTAACTCTTAAAAGTTAAACTTTTTAATATTAATGCAGAAGTCTTTTCAATTGGAAATTCGATTTCACCTCATGTTTTTTTTTAATTAAATATGTCTTTATTGAACTTTCTTATAATAATTACATTTCTTTTACATGCTAAGTGGTATGGCTTAATGCTCTTCATCTTTGTTGTATTTTTCGTTTTATTATTAACTGATCACATTTAATTTATTTACTTCAAATTGTTTTACATTATTGCATTGAATAGAATACATTTGGGTAAAAAAGAAAAAAATCACTTTAACAACTAATCCTAACTTTAAACTAAAAAAAAATTAAATTCATTGAAATATTCAAAATCATTTAAACGAGTAAATTCACTTCATGTTGGTTTTCGGAACAGTTGAAATATGTAACTTTTACATTATATCAAAAATGAGGGGGGTGAAATGCGATTCCAATCATGCTAAATTTTATTTCAATTGAAATTTTTATCTTGAGTAAAAATAAATGCTTAAAATTGAGTTACTGAGTTACGAAACCTCTAGTACTATTTTTGGGTTGTTTGTAAAGAGAAGAATTTTGCCATTTTCCTTCTGGGTTTTTTTTTACAGTAAACAAAAATATAAAACTTCAAACCGCTAATAAAATTTTATTTTTTATTTTTTAAATTTTGAAATTTGAAAGAGTTATAAATGTGGCTTCTAAAAATAGGTTATGTAAAAACTGATTTTTCAATTGCTGATTTTGCGTTTTCTTTAACGGTGTAAAGATATTTATTACGCCTTGAATTAAAAAACGAAGTTGACTTTATAGCTGTCGGCCACCATTGCTAGTACCAACCACTAGTGTCTTCCTTTTTATCTACAAGGACTTCGCCGCCCTGGGCTCCTAAGTGTATGAAAGTATGGCACGGAGCGACGGCGCCGAATACCCATATTTACACAAAGAATTTTAGAGCGCCCGCCGCGGGATTCGAACCGGCGACCTCTGGATTGTGAGTCCAGTGCGCGGTCCGATTGATCCACACGGGCGGGACCTTGAATTATTTGTAATAAAAACGATTCAAATCATAAGTCGTTGCTGATATTTTTAAAAGTTTATATCACCCTTTTCATTATTAACTCGTAGAAGAAGTGGGCAAAAATTTCAGAAAACTTGAAACACTGTATGAAAAATTATCTGCAATTAACTTAAAACAATTTAAAAAACATTTTTCTGCGTCGAGAATAATGTTTTGCATGATTGAATCAGTATAAAAGTATTTTAAAATATTGTAAAATTTCGAATAAAGGCAAATCAAAATTGTTGGCATCGTCCCGTATTAAAAAAAAAGAATATCAAAAATTATGCAGTTGCAAAAAAAATAGATTTTTTACTGTCAAGAAAAAAATCAAAAAAATATTTTTTTTGAATTTTTTTATATTGTTTGATAATGGGTTTGCTCTGTATAATGAACACCGAATGTTACTCTTCATTTCAACCAAGTTCTGATTAGGGGAAATTCTCGTCTGTTTGGCAGGTTAAGCACTCGCTCCTAACTTCATAAAATTTGCTGATTTTCATTATTTAAACAACTAATTTTCCAAAACTTTTGATAGAAACTTGCTTGCTCACTTCTTATTGAGTTATTTGTCACTCGATTTCAGTTGAAAAGCTTTTAATGAACTGTAATTGAATTTCAAATTGTTGATAAGGCAACATTATAGGCACGCTGGAATTAAATGGTGTTCCCCTTATATTTATCGATTCATCGATACCAACAAAATGATTTTTAATGAAGTTGGCTTCAACTCAACTCACATTGAAAAACACTTTCAACATAAAAAAATTGCATCTTGCATAGGCTAGGTACTTGGATTCAGATGAAATTTAAAATATGTCAATTAAAAAAAAAATCAAAATTAATCACAATTTGTAGAAAACAAACATTTTTAACAAGGAGTGGGTCACTCGAGTTTATACCCTAATGCAACAACAGGGCCCTGTAGGAAAATTAATAAGAGGAATAAATATGTTTTAAACTGCAAAATAATCATTTTATTAAAATATCATAAGAATAGATGAACTTAATCAAAATCAATATTGTGTAGTCGGGTAATAATTTTAAAACTCAAGCTTTAGATCTAAACTGGCTCCTCAAGATTTGTTGATATTGAGTTTATATTCAGCTTTCCACAAAGACCTGATTTCACCATCTCCAAATTCAACCCCAACATCAATTTCCATCAGCTTCAACTCTGACTTTTTTAAGCGACCGGCTCCAAGGCCTTGCTAAATTTCAAGTAAAATAATCATCAAGTAAAGTCACATTCAATCAAAGAAACCCCGTTTCGCACCTCAACAGCTTCTCGGCCCAACGCTCTTCCTGGCCAGCGCCTACTACATGACGTCCCAACCGCTCGAGCTGGACCGCATGGTGATGCTGTGGGGCATGTGCATGCTGACGGCCTGGATCGCCCAGCTGACCGGTCTGCTCGCCGGAAGTTCACTGCCACTAGAGGTAATTCCATAAACCGCAACTTTTACACTAATTTTAAAGTTTGTTTTCCCTCTTCCAGCTCAGCGTGTTCTGCGTGCCCTGCTCGCTCATCCCGATGCTGATGTTTTGCGGCTTTTTCGTGCGCTTCCGGGAGATGTTTGACTTTCTGGTGCCGTTCACGTACTTGGGCTACTTCCGGTACAGCTTCGAGGGCGCCATGCAGGCCATCTATGGCTTTGGGCGGGAGAATCTGCCGTGTGCGGAGTCGTTTTGCTACTTTGGCAAGGTGTCCAAGTTTCTGGAGAGCTTCGACATGGTCGAGAATACGTTTGTGATGGATGTGGCAGGGTTGGGGGTGTGGATCGTGGCGATGCACGTGGTGCTGTTTGGCAGTTTGGCGTGGAAGATCAGGAGGAATCAGTGAGGGGGAGAGGGTTAGGTTTAAGGTGAATATGCATTTTATATCAGTTTTTTTGTACATAATTTAGGATGAGGCTGTTTTGGAAAGTAAAGAATTTCTTTTTTAAATAAATCTCGTTTGTTTTCACCGTTTGATGACAGTTCAGAATGGCAAACGATTTGCTGATTGCAGCTTCCTTATCAGTGGTGCAGTTTGATACAAACGTAACAAGGGTTTGCATTGTACAGCTGATAAGATTCTTAGCAAGTAGGTTAGCAGCTGAGTGAAACCAGTTGTTAAGTGATGCCCAACCAGAATGCAGCCTAGCAAGACTTTGGACGTAACGTTCCCTCTGGTATCCAAAGAGACTCAGCTTTCGTTTAATGGTCTAACGTATTCCGCATCTCGAGTGAAGCCGATTTTGGACAATATCTCGGGAACGTTTCGTTCTGGGAGGCTTACGGCCATCATCGGACCATCCGGTGCTGGGAAATCAAGCTTGTTGAATGCTTTGAGCGGATTAAGGTAAGGGGACGTTAACCGATCATCACTTGGTATGATCACTCGTGATTTCAGAGCAAAAGGTGTTCACGGAACAATCTTGATCAACAATGAGATTCAGGATCAGCAGCAATATCGCAGACTGGTGACCTACAACACACAAGAAGTCGCATTGCTTCCGAATCTTACCGTTCGAGAAACCCTGGAATATGCCGTCGATCTACGCACTCGATCATCTTCAACGAAGAAGCAGAAGATCGTTCAGGATATCATCTCCGTTCTCGCACTCCAGAAATGCATCAACACCCAAGCTCGACTGCTTTCCGGTGGTGAGCGGAAGCGACTCTCGATCGGACAGGACTTGATATCGAACCCGAAGATCATGCTGTTTGATGAACCTACCAGCGGGCTGGACAGCGAATCTTCGTATCAGATGGTTTCGTACTTGAAGGAGTTGACGAAGCAAGATCGTTGCGTGATCAGTGTGATTCATCAGCCAAGCTCGGATCTGCTGGAGTTGTTTGACGATCTGTACGTTCTGTCCGATGGAAAGTGCATGTACAGTGGTAGTCTGCACGATTTGATCCCATGGTTTGAGTCCGTGGGACTCATCTGTCCGCAGTATTACAATCGAGCGGACTTTGGTAAGCTTTTTCGGTAGCGTTTTCAGCAGCTAGTAACCTTCTTTTTTCGTAGTCGTCAAACTAGCTTCAACGAGAAACCCAGACAAGAGTAAGATATACCAACTAATGTACCAAATGGAATCCGTGAACAAGGATAAACCACTAGCACTGTTGCCAAGCGAGCAAAACCGTCCCAAAGGTAGACAGTATCCCACGTCAGCGTTCAACCAATTAATCACCCTAACACGACGCACCACGCTGGGAACCGTTCGGAACTTTTCCCTGTCCGTGCTACGATTCATTGGCCTTATAATCTTCAGCCTGTTCATGGGATTAATCTACCGCGATATCGGAAAAGACGCATCCAACATCATCTCCAACACCGCCTTCATCAACCTCAGTCTGGCCAACGTAGTTTTCGTCAATTCCGTCGCCGTAATCCTGAGCTGTAAGTCCACGCGTACCTCACGCTTCGATCAAAGCAACCACTGACCATCCCCTCTCACTTCACAGTCCCAACCGAAGCGTCGGTCTTCCTGCGCGAGTACCGTGCCAACTGCTACTCGGTCGCGGCCTACTACTGCTCCAAACTTTTCGCCGACTTTATCCCCATGATGGCGGGCAACTGTTGCTTCTTCGCGATTGGTTACTTCCTAACCGGTCAACCGGCGGAACTGGAACGCGCCGTTGGCTACGGGCTCGTGGTCCTGCTGATGGGGTGGTTCGCACAGATCTACGGAATCTGCAGTGGGTGTGTGTTTTCGATTGAAATTGGAACGTTTTTGATGCCGAGTTCGCTGCTGCCGATGTTGCTCTTTGGAGGGTTCTTCATCCGGTTTGATGAGTTGAGTGTGGCGCTTAAGCCGCTGGTGTACACTTCTCCGTTTGGGTATGCTTTTAAGGCGATCGGACAGGCCCTGTACGGAAACAATCGGACAGATGTTGGGTGCAGTGAGGGGGTGAATGTTTTTATACGAGTGGGGAAGATATTTTGAAAATGTTAGATATGGAAAATGTCGATTATTGGAGTGAGGTATCGGGATTGGGTATCATCCCAAGTAGCACTCACAACTTGTCGACTGTTGAATAATAGTTAGACAGCTGTTTTGGATGAACATACGAGAAAAAATGTCAACGTTAGTTACATATCAGTTTGTTTCACTACTTGTATAACTGACTTATGTAACTCATGAGATGTGTGCTATACAAGTGTTAAAACACAGTCAACTTCACTCTTGTCCAACTTTTACACACAACATAGGCAATATGTACTCGCTCCTAACTCCATCCAATTTGCTGATTTTCACTATTAAAACAATTTATTTTGGAACACTTTTGATAAAAACTTACTTGCTCACTTCCTATTGAGCTATTTATCACTTTATTTCACTCGAAAACACTTTTTATGAGCTGTAATTGAACGTCAAAATGCTGATATGCCAAGATGCTGTTTCCTCATCTGCAATGTTTTACTCGAAAACAGTTTGTTGAATAAAAACAATATTGCACTGTTTGTTTCACTGCTTATCTAACATTGTCTTGTGACGGCATCTTCTAAAAAATGGGCGTGGCCAACCATTCTTTAAATAACCTTAGGTTTTCTCGCTTTGTGACACAAATGTTATCGGAGAATAGATTATATAACTGATGCTCAACATACATATTCAACTTGACAATGCGTGTTGTTAGGTGGTGTAAATTTGTACATGAGGAATTTAGAGTTTCAAAAATGTTTATGTATTGAAGATGGCAATAGTTTTGATTGTTGACCGATTCATTTGTGAACATATCGCTGGTAAAAGCTACAAAAATTATCAGCTTATAGAGTTTATGATAGAGAAAACAACAAATCAAAATCATACCGATTTTCAATATTACTCCGTGGTACGGTAATCGAAATGACAGTTGAAACGGTTTGTTATAACAAAGTTATATAGTGGAGTTATAAAAACTGATTTGAAACAAACTTATATAACTTCAATTCCAATGACAGCCTTCGTTGGAGTTGAGTTTTTTAGCTAACAAAACAGACAGCAGCCTTCTTATTGACGCTTGGGCCAGCTTGTTTACTATGAAGCCCCGTGGAGAGATGTGGAAGCGCGCCTGGACCTGCCGTGGAGATAACAACAAATCGTCGAAGTCATCGGATCCAATCTTGGGACAGAGGAAGTTCATCAAAAAAGGAAAATTTAAAAGTTCTCCATGCAGGGAATTTCACACTAATCACATGCGCGCCATGATTGTTTTTCTTTTTTTTAAATTCAATTTCGAATTATTTTAAAAGAATCTTGCAGAAACAAGCGTACTTTTTTAATTAGCTTCGTCGTTGACTAAAATTCTAATAAGAAACGTTTGTTTACATGTAAGTTAGTCGACGGTTAGATAGCTGTTTTCAATCTAACTTTCCTTTCCAGTGTGCGCTTTGATTTGACAGCACAGCCGTAAACCACGCCCCTTTTTTTCGTTGAATCTCTTGTTAGATGGCACAGTGTTGTCAAATACATTTGTACAACTTACTCTGATAACTTGCATCTTTTTCTGGCAAGTTATACAACAGAAAAAAGTGCGCTTTTTCCAGTTCACAGGAGTTGTAGATCAAGTTGTGACAACGAGGCGGATTGGTTATACAACCAGTTAGGAAATACGTTTATCTGACAAAGTGTGCTGCTTGGGATTATAGTTGTGCTGCATGTTGTGCTATTTATTTGTTTGCTGATTAAAGTTAAGTAGCTTGGGCATGTTGTTCAATAGTACTTCTTTCTTGTGATGACATCATGTACGAAAGTTCAATATTTTTTTTAAATTTAAGATGTTTTATGGACAACTACCCTCTTGTTGTCAATATCAAAGAGATCATCGAGGAAGTGAAAGACTCGATTAAACATATTATCTTCCTGATACCAAGCTATACCGGAGAGCATTTCTTGAGCAAATTAAATTCAAAGGACCATCGACGGAGGCATTAATCGAGCTATCGAGACATGAAAAGCATCGATAGATGGAGCAATATTGAAGAAGCGAAGATCGACAACCAGAGAGTCGACTGTTTCCCTTCTGACTTTGACGAAAATGAAGAAGTTAATCAAGATTTTTTTCTCTATCTTTAAAATTTGTTTTTCACGTTCGCATAAATGTCAGAATTCAAGATTGTCCCTTCAGGTTCTGTCATGTCCTTTGAATTTGAATTCAGTTTTGAGTTAACATGTTTTCAATTTGTAACAAGAATTATTTTCTTCTGATTTTTACAATTCATTTAAATATTTTGAAATGATTATTTTTTAAGTTTAACAGCTTATTATCATTTTTTATAAAGTGACTTAAAGATTCATAAAAATTTGACAGCAATCCATACAAACTTGTTATGTGAATTGTGAACGGAATTCTGACCAATATTTGGCAAAGTTGTAGGAAATCTGGAAAAATAGGTACACTTAAAAAAAATCACAATTCAAAAAAAATCTACGCAAAAACAGTAATAATGAAAATTTTATTTTTTTAAAGGTATTTGAAATTTAAAAAAGAAAACTTTTGAGCTTAGACCCAGGAAGTAAAGACATATTTGCCGTTAATTTTATTTTTTGAAAAAAAAAATATTTTTAAAGACTTTAAAAATACAAACCAAAAAAAAATCTCTACACCCCAAACCCAGTCACTAAGCGAACTTTGACAATTCGTCAGCTGTGTGCTATCTTGTGACAACGACCATTTAGTACTTTTCGAGAAAATCGATTTTTAAAGTTTGATGATAAATATTTTCAAAACTATCAATGGTAGAGCCAAACCCTTTGAAGCAAACGGTTCGTATACTATCGTTTAACAAACGCTCCAAGTAATCAAAAATCTGAAAAGCACGTGTCACAAGTGTGTTTCGAAAGTAAAATTGTACTACGTGTCACAAGTGTGCACAGAACTTCCATACAAACTAAAATAGACTTAAATCAATAGTTTAACCGACTTAATCAGTATATTTTCAAAAACAAAAGATTGCATTGCCTTCAGAAAATGTGTATCAACATAAATTTGGGAAAAACAAGACAAAATTTCCACATTTTCCAACAACATGTATGACGTGTCACAAGTGTGCACGATCATTTTGATGATAAATTGGTCTATGTCACAAGTGTGTATTGCGATATCCGGGAAACGGAAGCGAGTTTCCAAAATCGGGTTAAAGCATCTTGTAGTGTTTGTTAAGTATAGCAAAACGTCATCATTACTCATTTTCGACCAAAATGGTCTACGTCACAAGATAGCACACAGCTGACGAATTGTTGAACTTTGAAAAGCGTCGAAAAGGAGAACTTTTCAAACTTAAGAACAAAATTGTGAGTTTGGCTTGTTTCATGTGACTCTGGAACTTTTTAAATGTCGTTTATCAGGCGTTATTTTGTCTGTTTTTTTTTCTAACATTTCCTGTAATTTTTGATAACATTTAAGGAGGTATTAGACTATGACAAACAAACAAACTTGCACTTTTTGACAGTTAGCCTGCTTTGTTTGTTTGCCTTCATTTGTTTGCAGCAACGTTAGCCTGCATACATTTTGCTTTGTTTGCGAGTGTGGCAAACTGTCAAGCAAGATAAAGTTCGAGTTTGTGTGTTTGTCATAGTCTAATACCTCCTTTGGTATGCGTTTTTTTTTCAATAACCCACATTATACCTCTATGTTTATGTTTACAATTTAAATGCTTACGGTATGATTTTATAGCAAAAAAAAAAATTAAAAACAAGCAAAAAATTTAAGACATGGATGTAAAAATATGAAGAAAAAAACTAGCGACTGGTGATATGAGGGTTTAGAATAAGCCAAATACTATTAGAAAAACTTAAATGAAACAAGATATATGCAATTTGAAATGGATGTTTAAAATAAAACAAGAAAAACCTGAAACTTGAGAAGTAAATCGTTTTAAAAAAAAACATAATTTGCTCAAAATGACTAAATATATGAAAAAGAATTATTTTCAAAGAAAAAAAAGGCAATAGGGGGTTAATTTATAGATGTTAAATCGAAGTTGAAAACAAAAAGTGTAATTTTTGTTATCGACGACCAAATGGAGCAAGAGGAACAATTTTTTTTTTTTTTTTTTTTTTTTTAATTAATACCGAATTACGCACTTCCCAGCAGAAGCTGGGAATATTTCACCTACCTTTTATTTTTTTTAAAGGTTAGGCTCGGACTGCTATGCACGTATGCCAGTGAGAAAAGTTTCTCTTTAAAGGCTGTGCAAACTATTACATAAATTAAAAACTATAGATAAATTCTAAATCATAAAAACACTGGGTGCGGGTTGTACTCGTGTATGTGTATGGTTTCACGAGCAATTGTTCCTTTTGCCCGATATGATCGTCTCGCACCACTTTCCCCTAAATATTATTTTGGTGATAAGACCTCTAAGACCTCACAAAATGAAAAAAAAAGAATCAGAAAAAAAGTTATTTGGTTTAGAAAAAAGTTTTTATTTAAAATTTATGTCGTGTCTTGTCTTAGTCTATTTTGAAATTAAGTCCAGACTCGATTATCCGAAGGCATGTATAAACAAAAAAATCGCATGTTTTTATTTTTTTTACCGTATCATTAAATTTGAGTTCTGCGACTAGGGGAAATATACTCATTCTAAGCCTAATAAGCGGTCGTGCTTGATGAAATTTACTAAAACCAAGTACACCAACGAGTAGAGCGACTTTTTGTGAACATTTTTGTTTATTTTCACTTTACTCAAAGTTATTCTATCTTTTTTACAAGCATTTAACGGTGCACATCAATCAGAGCTTTTGCACCAAGATTTTTGAAACAAATATTTAAGTATTTTCGGATCGGGGGGAAATATACCATTTCTCAGCCTATTTCTTTTATCGGCCTATCAGCACTTTGATCATGAATTACAACTTTCATAAAGTGTTTTTGACTGTTCCAAAGTAATAAATAGCTCAAACAAAAGTGAGCCATCAACTCTTCATTGTTGATACATCTGAAAATGTTAATTTAATAGCGCAAAACGGCAAAAGTGATGAGAATTGGTCGAACGACTTAGACTGATTAAAATTGGTATATTTCCCCTACGGGAACTATCGATATAATTTTTTATTCATCCCCTAAACTACTGCCTACTAAGCGATTTACAACCAAATTTGACTATTTTTACAATCAGATTGATGCACAATTGGGTCCGTAAGTTTGTCAGTTTTTGAAAAAGAAGACAACAACTTCCTTGATTGCTGTGCACCCTTAAAAAAATATTTCCCGCAAATGTATTCTAATCAGACGAGAATGCATTGGGCCACACCTATCTATTTTCAGCTTAGGTTTTTTTTTCTTCCAGCGCTCTTTTAGTGCTGCCAATTATGATGAAATTTTGAGCGAACACTCACGAAAATTAGCATTTTTAGAGAAAGTTTCCTGGCATCACTGGCTCACTTCAACAGGCGCTGCTAGTGGTGTCAAACGTCAAAAGACTAAGCGCTTTTTTTTTTTGTTTTTGTTTTTTTTTTTTTTTTTTTTTTTTTTTTTTTTATGGCGCTATGGCGACTAACTAATGTTTAAAAGCTCATGTTTCCGGTAGTTGGAAGTAATTTTTTACCTTAAGCGCTCTGAAAACGTTTGCGCAGAACAACGATTTTTTTTGTGATTTGATTATCCAAAGTGAGTTTTTCCAAGGCTTTCGAATAATCGAGTCTGGACTGTATATTAAAGCAAAGTTCAATTCTTATTGGTTTTCCTATTTTAACAAACTATGGTGTGGAGTATGAATGAAGAAAATTGAAAATATTTTTAAATTATGTTTTGGGGCTTAACAACTTTTCTTTCAGAAATTCAGATGAAATAAAAAATGGGAATTATTACAGAATAAATTCATATCATTTTATTTGCACAGATAAGATAATCGTGATCAGTTTTCCTTTCTTCAAGATAGTAACAAATTTATTTAAAGCTTGGTAATAGAAGTGATAAAGCTATCAGCTGGTGATTGATTACAACTAGGAAAATTTAAATATAAACACTCAAGCCTTCTCCCAGTTTATGCAAATCATAATAAACAACAAATATCCAAGTAACAATCCGCGATTACATGCAAAATCCGCCCTAATTGCACTACCCTATGCGAGTCGCGTGGGAAATTGCATCACCGGCACGCGTCCGTTAGCGCCCAAGCAATTACCGGTAGAACATACACTAAGCCACCGAAGCTTAGTTCGGGCTTAGTCACGATGCAACCGGTCGACAGTGATCACGTTACGATTCCGTTGGTCTCCACCGGCAACGGCAGTACCAACCGCGGTGAAACGAAGCTCTCCTTCTCGGGAATTTCGTACACGATCGCACGCCGACATGGTCCCAAACAGGTTCTGGACCAGCTGTCGGGGACGTTCAGGAGTGGCCGGTTGGCGGCCATTATTGGACCTTCCGGGGCTGGGAAAACCAGTTTGCTGAACGTGCTGGGGGGATTTCGTCCGCGGGATGTGAGGGGTTCGATACTGATCAACGATCAGGAGTTGAGCGCGGGGAGTTATCGGGCGAAGGTTGCTTATAATACGCAGCAGATCGCGTTGCTCCCGAACATTACGGTGAAGGAGACGCTTGAGTTTGCGGTTGATCTGAGGACGCGGTATGGGAAGTCGAAGGTGCGCAAGAGGAAAACCGTTGAGGATGTGATCGCGCTGCTTGGGCTGGATAAATGTGCCCACAGTCAGGTGCGGGTGATTTCCGGTGGAGAGCGGAAACGGCTGTCGATTGCGCAGGAGTTGATCTCGGAGCCGAAGATCATGCTGTTTGACGAACCTACCAGTGGGTTGGACAGTGAAGCGTCGTATCAGGTGGTGTCTTACCTGAGGGAGTTGGCCAGGCAGGATCGTTGCGTCGTCAGTGTGGTTCATCAGCCAAGTTCCGATCTTTTGGAGTTGTTCGACGATATTTACGTACTGTCGAGTGGCAGATGCATGTACCGAGGATCACTGGACGGTATGATTTCGTACTTTGAGAACGTGGGACTCGTTTGCCCGCAGTACTACAATCGAGCCGATTTTGGTAGGTGAAGTGAGGTTATGTGATCGTTTAATGAAGTTTGCTTTGTTTTCAGTGCTAAAGATCACCTCACCGAGTAAGCCAGAAATCAGTAAGGTGTACCAATCGATGCACCAGATGGAATCCATCGTAGACAACATACAGTCCAAACCAAAGACAAAACAACCTAAACCCGGATCCCAGTACCCGACATCCAATTGGCACCAGTTCATCACCCTAACGCGCCGTTCAGCTCTATCAACGATCCGCAACTACATCCTATCGATCCTCCGCCTGGGAGGACTGATCCTGCTCGGCGCAATGATCGGAATCATCTACTACGACATCGGCAACGACGCGTCCAAAATAATCTCCAACACGGCCTTCCTATGCATCTCCCTTGCCCTGGTCGTGTTCATCAACGCAGTAGCCGTTGTGCTAAGCTGTAAGTTTTACACAATCACTTTAACGCAGCAACCGCTGACTCCCCCTCTCCCACAGTTCCCATGGAAATGACAGTGCTGACGCGCGAGCACCAAGCAAACTGCTACTCGATCGCGGCCTACTACTTCGCCAAGCTCACAACCGATTTCGTCCCGATGATCATCGGGAATGCCTGCTTCCACACAATCACCTACTACATGACGGGTCAACCGGTTGAGCTGGACCGTTTTCTCCGATTCGGAGCGATCCTGCTGCTCACCGGATGGTTCGGCCAGATCTTTGGCCTGTTCGGCGGCAGCACCTTCTCGATCCAACTCGCCCCCTTCGTAGTCCCGGTCGCGATCCTAACCATGGTCCTGTTCGGAGGATTCTTCATCCGGTTCAACGAGCTTGTCCCCTTCCTGCGTCCCCTGATCCACGTGTCTCCCTTCAAGTACGCGTTTGAAGGTGTCGCCCAGGCCGTTTACGGCTTCAACCGGACCAACCTTGCGTGCTCGGCCGGCAGTGACGACGCACGGGTGTGCCCCTTCCAAACCGGAGACCAGGTGCTGGCCATGCTGGACATGGACCAGGCTGATTACGGGGTTGACGTGGGTGGGCTGGCCGTCATTGTTGGCGTGATGCACGTGGTCGTGTATGTTTGTCTGTGGGTGAAGGTTAGATGAAGATGAGTGTTAGCTCGGGAAATATTAGTGATAATTGAGTTGCGGTTAGAACAAGTTTCAATAAAGTTGCGTGACGAAGAACTGACATTTGTGTGCATTATTGTGGGATGACTTGTTACGGAATTGTTCGAGACTGTGACGAACTGGAAAGTTTTCTTTTTTGCATAGGCAAACAGAAGGAATAATGTATATATTCATGAAGTAACGTTGGATATGGTAATGTGATAACATGATTGATGATGTCGTGATTTGCGTAAAATTTATCAAATCATTAGCTTTTTTTTGTACTGCTTCAGCTGCTAGCACGTTTGCTCTATTAGGCAAAGGATAAAACTCTAAAGTAAAAACTTAAAATAGAAAAAAATATGTATTTTTTTCTTGCAAATCACCCTCTTCAATAACAACGTTATTAAGGGTTGTTAGCGATATATTAGACTTATTAAAAAGAAAAATATTGACTAAACATTACAACTACGCACAAAAATTGTTATTTTTATTATAGGCTTGATAATCCGAAGTCCAATGTGAGTTTGTAAACAAAGAGTAAAAAAACAACATCAAATCAGGAATCAACTTTGTTATCAAAACAAAAAAACTTAATTTCACTGACATTACATGCAAACTGACATTAATATTTAATGAGTCATAAAATTTATCACTTTCCTAATATTGAAAACCCTTCGGCCAAAGATACCGTAGGGCGGAAACAAACTCTGATATTTAAGCATTGTTGATCTGACATGATATTATGCAGATTTTTGAATATTTGTTTACTGCAGAGCAATTTTTATTGATTGCCGATTATATGAGCATATTTATTAGGGTGACACAAATTCAACTTCTTTGAAGACTTTGAGGGGGTTTTGTGAGGACTTTCTGAGTAAAAATTAATACATTTGAAATATGTTCTCAAACTAAATCAAAACAAAGCATTGGTGAAATATTTTGCACAATCGGTGCAGGTATGCTAATTTAGCTTATCTTGCATGAACTAGATTCAAACGTAAGCCATCTTCAATGTTTCGCCATGTTGATTAGATTGACACCTAATTTTATCCACATTCGTATCACCCTTTAAAAAGAACGTGCTTGGACAATGCATAAATTAATTATTTAGTAGTGGAAAGTGGGGTTCGTCGAAAAGCGAATCGGAAGAATCGATAATTGTGTAATGTTATCCTCTGAAAATTTGTGTGAAGCTAAACTTGTGATTCATTAAATGCCTTATTTTTTGTGAAGATTTTTGCTTTTTTCAAATATTTTTTTTGTGTTTTTTAGTAAGTTGTAATCTTTTTTACTGATTAATTTTCCGAACATTAGTTTTAAATATTATTTGTATTCACAAAAATGCAATTTTAATCTTTGAACCATTCTTCACAAATTACGGAATTTGAATTTGTTTTTTAAATATTTTATTATACTTTTGTAGACAAAAACAATATTCAAAAAAAAATAACAAGCCAGAATTTCAACATTTTAATGCCAAGAATGCATGGGAAATGTATTATGCAGCAGTACCGTCATCAGGGGTGACATTGAGTCTTGGGGTGAGATTGGGTCATACAAAAATGCTAACCTTATGTCGGTTTGCAATCATAAGTTTTCCAAAAAATTAATTTGAAAAAAAAATTTGTGATAAAAAAATACTTTTTGCAGTACTGTACATTAAAAAATCACTTTGCCTCAAAATATTGTTAAATGCATTCAAACTTTTTATGAATTATTGTAAATGCAGAGCAATCCATTAAGAATGGTTTTCAGCTGGTTGCACTAAAAATTGCATTGAAATTTTGAAGTTTTTCTCTATGTCCCCAAAAATACGGGACAGATTGGTTCCATTGCGCCTCAATTTTATTTTGTAAAGGAAAACTTATATTTTTGCTGCTTGATTTAAAAAAAAAAATATTTTGAGGTTTAATTTTGAAACCAACGCTCGTAATAATTTTGAGTCTTTAAAGAAAAACGAGAAGCCTGCTCGACTCAAGTTTTTGGGAGCACTTTTAAGGAAAATGACGTCAATAAATAAAAAAAAAATAATAACAAATTTAAAAATAGGAGCCCACAAAAAATAGTGGACAGGACGTTTCACCTTGAAACTTAAAAATATGGGTAATCAGCTCCTGTTGAAAGATACATCATTAGGGTGGAATCTAGTTATATGGGAAAATTGAAAATGATAAAAATCCAATAAGCAACACATTTTTTGGGTTTCTTTCAGGGTCCCAAAATACCCCCCAAAATTTGGGAGCGATTGGTTAAGCCCACGATTAGCGCAAAGTGAATGAAATTTGCATGGATATTACTATGGGGAAACTTGCATTTTTACATTTTTGAATTTACAAAATTTATATTTTATTATTTTATGAAACTAACACCGTAGAAGTACAGCCCTGGCAGTCCTTAACAACTCTCTCAAAGACAGTATAGTGCTAAAGTGCGTAAAAAAAAAGATACACGGTTTAAAAAAATAGTGTATTGAAATAATCAGTGAAACTCATATTTTCTGCCAAAGGAACCGGAAAATACATAACAAACATGATTGAACTTATATTTAGATGAACCTTAGGTAAAATTGTTATAAAGAAATGTTCAGAAGACATTATTAAGTTAAGTTGCACCCAAATTCCTCAAATATATTATAGTTTTCGGAAGTTTCCGCTTGACTTAACAGTGTTGGCAAAAAGTATGATTTTTGCCGAGTATTTCGAAATGTCTCTCTTGAACGCTTTGTAACTTTTGATAGAAGAATTTTGCACCATACTGTCTTCAAGAGAGTTGTAATGAACATTAGCCTGTCCCATTTTGAGGTCATGTCGAGAAATTTCAGGTGCTCACTTCTTAAATGGTAGATTATGATGTCAGGAACAATGTTTTCTTAGACAAGAAAAAATAATAAAATACTTTCTCGCACCCCCTAGTCGATTTACTGAAAAAAAGTCACTTTTTTGAACAAATTTTCTAAAATCGCTTGGAATCAATACAAAAACTGATTCGATCTGGTGAGTATTATCTTCAAACGATAGGTTTTTGTCCATAGATTATGATGCACTATCAATATTGGATTATAACCTAAGTTTTTGAACTCTCCCAGGCGGATTTATGTCGAAAAAAATCGCATTTTTCGAAACTTTTTTCAGAAATACTCATTTAATTTAGGGTAACCAATTTTTAACAGTAAAACCAAAAAAATGCAGCTTGTAGGAAATTTCATGGCGAACATTTTTCCCTCTGAGAAAATGCAATTTTCAAAATTTCTCAGAATTCTGAAGCAAGGCCTACTAATTAGACGATGTTGCAAGCATGTGTCGCAAAGGTCAGTGTATGCTTTCTTATAGTAATTTTGGCCGCTGAATCCGAATCTGAAATCAAATTTCGTGTAAACAGTGATGTTTTTTTGCTACACCCTTTTGGAATGCTATTTGCGTGATTAAATCGCTGCAATTCAAATTGCTTGCAAGTTCGGTCATACTTTTCTCGGTTTTCGTTCCACTTTGATTGATATTTAACTCACAGAACTCTTTATGTGTAATGTTTTTTACGTTCTGATTATGTTGTAACAATTCGGAAATCACATATTTTTATTTGGCGTGGGCTTAAGCTAATATGGATTTATAAAAAAAAAGAATACCAGAGAAAATTTTAGGAAAAGTGGCTGCATTTGGATAAATTTGTTTGGAAAATTGCATTAAAATAAGTTCTAGAAGACATTTTCGAATATTTTTCATACCAAAAAATATATGTAACAACCATAAAAAATGCTTCAGAATTTTTAGTTTTCTCTATTTATTTATCAATCCTTAATTCTAGTAAGGGGGGGGGAGGGGAGGGAGGGGTTCAGCGATTTTCCACGCTCCATATCAAAAAGATTTGCTTTGTATGGAAATTGGGGGGGAGGGGGTCTGCGATTTTAAGTGTTTACGTGGTTGAAGTGTTTACGTGGTTTATGGATAGTCCCTAAGCCCCCACCAAATAACAATATGCGATTTTTCGAATTGCTTAAGATAATCAAAACGTAAAAAACATTCAGAGTTCGGAAACTCACTCACGGGTTACTCAACCATGAGGAAAAACTACACCCTTACCAAAAATCATGATTTTTTGAGTTCCAAATCCCACTTTTCATACGAATTTTTCAGTTCAACCCATATAACCATTTTTATGGTTGTAGTACCTGAACTCAAAAAATTGTATGAAAAGTGGGATTTGGAACTCAAAAAATCATGATTTTTGGTAAGGGTGTAAGTTACCTGCGAGTAAATTACTCAACACTCTCGGTGAGTGTGAGAGCCTTCCTCATTTACTCACAAAGAGGGCTATGAGCGCTCATGAGGGCTATTTTAGAAAACAAATTTCCAGATGAGTAATTCTCGCTGAAAGTGGACCACTATTTACACAAGGTGCTCAAAAATCAAAAGCAATGTACTTTTCCAATAGCCCCCACCAAGTTATGAATGAAACCATGTTTGGTTGGTTGAATTTGTCCTCACCTCGGCGCCACGAAGCTAAAACATTTTTTTAAATTGGTAATTTTGTGACTTAGGCGCGTCTACAAAATTGCTCATAACTTTGCAAAACTTCAACGAACCCTTGATGTTTAGGGGTGTTTTGGAAAGGAAATGAGCAGAGCTTTCGAATGCACTTGTCAGAAAAACACCGTTCCATACATTTTTTAGCCACAAAACACCATTGTATTTTTAAAAGTCATTTTTGAAGGCCGGCGCCCCGCTTTATCGAAAAATTGACAAATCCATTCGAAAGCTGAGATGATTTCACATAAAGGACCAAAAAATCTAAGGTGTATGTTCCTCCTATCTTTTTTAATCTTATTTTGATTCTGCGAGCGCTGCGCTCCGTTCGCATTTCGGGCACCCAAAATGTTGCAATTTGCTTGCCTTATTTAAAGGTTTTGTCAAAAAATATAGGTGCTCACTTTTTAAATGATAGTTTATTGTCCAAGTATCAAAATGCACTTTCGATAATTGACCAATATTTATGTTTTTGGGTTCTTCCAGGCAATTTAACGTCGAAAAATTGTTTTTTTACTTTTTTTTTGTAAAATGCTTACTTACAATTGGGTCAGTGAAAGTAATTAATGTAACAGGTAGGAAATTTCACTACGAACATTTTTCTCTTAAAGAAAACGTAATTTCGATACTCCAGTGCCAAGATTTTTTCAGTTTTAGTGAAAAAAAACCAATTTTACAAATTTCTCAGAATTAATAAGCACGGCCTACTATTTACATGCGGCATATGTTTTGGAGGCCAGAGTATGTTTTCTTATAGTTATTTTGGTCGCTAAATTCGGATCTGGAATCAAATTTCAGATAAACAGTTAAATTTGGAGCCACGCCCAAAAGTTATTTGCGGTAATAAGCTGTAATTTTAATCGCTAGTGAATTCGGTCATATTTCATCTTTCGCTCACCTTTCATTGATATTTTACTCACGGATTTTTCTATGGAGAATGGTTTTTTCAACTTCTGATTGATTTGAGAGGCCACGTGGCGCGGTGGTTAGCGGCTTCGGCTGCCGATCCTTAATTGGCTATGGGGAATACACGCAAATAATATTTGAGCGTGGCTAAAATATCACTGTTCACTGTTTATCTGAAATTTGATTCCAGATCCGAATTCAGCGACCAAAATAACTATAAGAAACCTTACTCTGACTTCCAAAACATATGCCGCATGTAAATAATAGGCCGTGCTTGTTAATTCTGAGAAATTTGTAAAATTTGCACTTTTTTCTCACTAAAACTTAAATATCTTGGCACTGGAGTATCGAAATTACGTTTTCTTTAAGAGAAAAATGTTCGTAGTGAAATTTCCTACCTGTTACATTAATTACTTTCACTGACCCAATTGTAAGTAAGCATTTTACAAAAAAAAAAGTAAAAAAACAATTTTTCGACGTTAAATTGCCTGGAAGAACCCAAAAACATAAATATTGGTCAATTATCGAAAGTGCATTTTGATACTTGGACAATAAACTATCATTTAAAAAGTGAGCACCTATATTTTTTGACAAAACCTTTAAATAAGGCAAGCAAATTGCAACATTTTGGGTGCCCGAAATGCGAACGGAGCGCAGCGCTCGCAGAATCAAAATAAGATTAAAAAAGATAGGAGGAACATACACCTTAGATTTTTTGGTCCTTTATGTGAAATCATCTCAGCTTTCGAATGGATTTGTCAATTTTTCGATAAAGCGGGGCGCCGGCCTTCAAAAATGACTTTTAAAAATACATTGGTGTTTTGTGGCTAAAAAATGTATGGAACGGTGTTTTTCTGACAAGTGCATTCGAAAGCTCTGCTCATTTCCTTTCCAAAACACCCCTAAACATCAAGGGTTCGTTGAAGTTTTGCAAAGTTATGAGCAATTTTGTAGACGCGCCTAAGTCACAAAATTACCAATTTAAAAAAATGTTTTAGCTTCGTGGCGCCGAGGTGAGGACAAATTCAACCAACCAAACATGGTTTCATTCATAACTTGGTGGGGGCTATTGGAAAAGTACATTGCTTTTGATTTTTGAGCACCTTGTGTAAATAGTGGTCCACTTTCAGCGAGAATTACTCAGATGTTAAACTCTACATTGGTGAATTTCTTGCTCACTCAACAGCGGAAAAGTAGTCCTGATGGTAGAGGCGCAGTGCCATCATATAGAAGTTTTTTTTTATCACAGTGGTTCAAATCCTGATTTTTATCTGTTTTTTTTAGCGAGTTTTGTCCTACCGACGGATAGGTCGGAGGTTGTTTAGACTAGGAATCCATCTGCGGGTGGATTTTAACAGCTTTACCAGCAGTGGATGGCCGTGTTGCTGAGGTAAGTGGCCACTCCTGGTCTTCGACAGTTGTATAAATGTGTTTTGCTGCAGAATCGGGACATCCCGAAGAAGTTGCAGTAGCCACCGGTGGCTTTGGCTTGGAGGTTCACTGAAAATTTGAAAAAGCCGATCCAGTGCTTTGGACAGCTTTAGGCTAGGGCCACCGGCATCTGCTGAGGCTCCACTGGCGTGTCCTGGTTCTTAGGCAAGACATATTGGTAGAACTGACAGCGACCGGGAATTGCCACCGTTGCACAGCTGTCGAAGGAAGTGACCATTACCCACAACAACACGGCCATCTTCTTTTGGTTTGGCTGCCAACATCCACCCGCAGAAGCTGCCCCCGTCTGCGGCCTCCGATTTATCCCGCGGTAGTTCAATCCACAACAGATTTCGACCGGTCGCCCATCTTAAAATTATGAAAATACTGGACTTCGACAATCCAAGGTTTCTTTTGCAGCAATGAAAAAAAAAATATACCAGACAGACAACAACAAAAAAATGTTAATGCCTAATTAATACCAACTCAGGTCCTTCGGATTAATAGACATTGACGCTACCTCGAATGTACAACCGATTGATAAAGACATTTGATTTTGGATTGATATGTTCATTGATTCTATAAATAACAAACTGTTGGAAACGGCCTACTCACACCCTCATTTTACTCAAATATGAGTAAATTTACTCAGCCCTCACACTCACGGTGAGTATCGAGAGTGTTTGCTGTGAGGAAGCCTACTCGATTTGTGAGTGTGAGTGGTTTTCCAAACTCTGAAAACATTTAACAGATCTGTGAGTAAAATATTAATCAAAGTGGAACGAAAACCGAGAAAAGTATGACCGAACTTGCAAGCAATTTGAATTGCAGCGATTTAATCACGCAAATAACATTCCAAAAGGGTGTAGCTATAAAACATCACTGTTTACACGAAATTTGATTTCAGATTCGGATTCAGCGGCCAAAATTTCTATAAGGAAGCAAACACTGACCTTTGCGACACATGCTTGCAACATCGTGTAATTAGTAGGCCTTGCTTCTGAATTCTGAGAAATTTTAAAAATTGCATTTTCTCAGAGGGAAAAATGTTTGCCATGAAATTTCCTACAAGCTGCATTTATTGGTTTTACTGAGAAAAATAGGTTACCCTAAATTAAATGAGTATTTCTAAAAAAAGTTTCGAAAAAATGCGATTTTTTCGACATAAACCCGCCTGGAAAAGTCCAAAAACTTAGATTTTGGTCCAATATTGATAGTGCATCTTAATCTATGGACAAAAACCTATCGTTTGAAGATAATACTCACCAGATCGAATCAGTTTTTGTATTGATTCCAAGCGACTTTAGAAAATTTGTTCAAAAAAGTGACTTTTTTCAGTAATTTTTTCTTGTCTAAGAAAACATTGTTCCTGACATCATAATCTATCATTTAAGAAGTGAGCACCTGAAATTTCTCGACATGACCTCAAAATGGGACAGGCTAATGGGCATTCATGACTATACTTCTACGGTGTTAGTTTTATTTAATTATAAAACACAAATCTTGTAAATTTAAAAATGTGAAAATTCAAGTTTCCCCATAGTAATTTCCATACAAATTTCATTCGCTTTGCGCCAATCGTGGGCTTAACCAATCGCTCCCAAATTTTGGGGGTTGTTTGGGACCCTAAAAGGGACTCAAAAATGTGTTGCTAAAAAAATCAATTTTCGATTCCCCCCTAATACAGTATGCTCAACAAGTTTTGAGTACGCGAAAAATCAACCATCTTGAGCCACCCTAATGTTAATGTTATAAGCACTAAGATTTCTCTGGAATCACATGCAATGAGAAATTAGGGATGTCCGAATGGCTTTTCTCCACAGTTTGTAAGGGGATTTAGGGTTGTTTGACATCGTTTACTAGTTGAAAATTGCATGCAAAGAGTACAATAAGCAAACCACACTTATTGTTCAAACAAGCTTTGGAGAAATAACATTCGGAACCCACTGAGAATTTGAAACAAAATCAAATTTTACGGGAATGTCCAAAAAAGTTTGTTCGTTTTATCTAACTGATAAACTGCAAAAGTAATTTCTTTAAACCGGTTTATTTTTTTCCTTTTCTTGAATACATATCTTTAATCTTCTCTCAGTACTTAAAAGATATAACCGGTAAAACCGGCAGCCCCTCGCCATTGATCAAGATCACAATCGGTGTTTATACAAATTGAAATTTAAAATGTAAATAACTCCTTATTGATGATTTGTGGGTACAGATACAAATGATCATTAAGGCAGGGTGTAATTTAGCTTGATCAAAACACACCCGATAAGGCGCAATCCCCGCAATCGATCGATAACAGCTCACACTCCCCTAATCATCTCGACGCTTTCCCAGCATCTCAACCCTCACTGCAGCCGCGCAGCTGTTCGAAGAACCTTCACGCGAGACAAGATGTTCTTCTGCGACAGTGTTTCACCGTTTAGTGTCTGCTGGAGTCCCAACCGGTCAGGTAGAGCTTCTAACGCGCTGATGCTTTGACGTAGCACGGAAAAGTTACCCCGCGAAGTAGCTCGATCGGTCGGAGTGATTCCGAGAATAATTAGTCTACGTTACGAGGCGCTTATTTGTTGCGCCGCGCTCGTGGGGGTGCTAAAACAAGTTGTATTACATTCATTACTTCGTTTAGTTTAGTGTGTGGGGAGATTCTGGTCGAGAACGGTCGTGTTGTGAAAATGGCTCCTTCGGGAAGTGATCCGTGTGAGGTGGCGATTCCGCTGCTCGATTTGACTACGGTTTTGAGCTTTAACAGTCTAAACTATGTGGTTCATCAAAATTCCGGGAGTAAGACTTTATTGAACAACGTGTCTGGATCGTTTCAATCGGGACGTTTAACGGCGATTATTGGGCCATCCGGTGCTGGCAAGTCCAGCTTGCTGAACGTGCTCAGTGGATTCAAGACCAAAGGTGTGAAAGGGGATATTTTGGTCAATACTGAAGTGATTGATCGTCAACACTACCGTAAAATGGTGTCTTACAATGTGCAGAACGTGAGTTTGTTGCCAAACATAACGGTTGAAGAAACGCTGCGGTATACGGCGGATCTGAAGATGTCCTCAAAGGTTCCGGATATGAAGAAGAGTGCCACGATCAACGGGATCATAGCGCTGTTGGGGCTGGAGAAGTGTACGAAGACTCAGGCCAGACTGTTGTCTGGTGGTGAGAGGAAGCGACTCTCGATCGGTCTTGATCTGGTATCAGATCCGAGGATTCTGTTCTTCGATGAACCTACTAGTGGGTTGGACAGCGTGTCTTCGTACCAGGTGATCTCGTACATGAAGGATCTCGCAAAGCAAGGTCGATGCGTGATCAGTGTGATTCATCAACCAAGTTCGGAACTGTTGGAGTTGTTTGACGATGTCTACCTGGTAACAGCTGGTCAATGCCTTTACCGAGGATCGCTGGCAGATCTGATACCCTCATTGTCCGACGCGGGATACGTGTGTCCGCAGTACTACAATCCAGTTGATTTTGGTATCGCATTACATTACATGACTCATTTGAACTTATTAACTGGAGTAATTTTTACAGCAATTAAAATCGCATCAAACTTTAACACCACAACCGAAGGGATTGACCGGCTTATGCAACGATTGCAGCTCGTTTCTAGTGCTGAGAAAAATGGTAAATAATGATCCGATAAAGATCTTTGCTAGAATCATTAGTTATTATTGCTCGTTCACACAGACATCCAGCCTCCGAACCAGTCGAGCACAAAGCGTCACGATCAGTACGTGAGTCGTTCCCAGTATCCGATATCCCGTTGGCGTCAATTCTCCATCCTCACGCGAAGAACCACCCTAGGAACCGTCCGAAGTATCACGCTGACCGTACTCCGCATTACCGGACACCTCGGCATGGGACTGCTGATCGGTGCCATCTACTACAACATTGGCAACGATGGCGCTAAAATCCTGTCCAACCTCGGCTTCATCCTGCTTAGCATCCTGTTTATTGCATTCGTCAACGGAATGTCCTCCGTACTCACCTGTAAGCATCAACCAATCCCCAACCTAAACCTCAAATCTAGTAGTCCATTTCCCCTCCGCAGTCCCCCTCGAGATGTCCGTCTTCATCCGCGAGTACAAAAGCAACAGCTACTCGATTGTAGCCTACTTGTTCTCGAAGGTGGTCGCCGACTTCCCGATGCTGCTCACAAGCATAACCCTGTTCCACGTCGCCGCCTACTACCTCACCGGACAGATCAACGAACCGCTGCGTGAGCTTACCTTCTGGGCCATGTGCGTCCTGTCGGGTTGGTTCGCCCAGGTTTACGGCCTGCTCGGTGGGAGCATCTTCCCGATCGAGGTCAGCCCGCTGGTGCTGCCCATTCTGATGCTGCCGGGGATCATCTTCTGCGGGTTCTTCATCCGGTACGACGAGCTGTCGCTGGCGTTTCGGTGGTTCACCTGGGTGTCGCCGTTTCGGTTTACCTTCGAGGCGGCTACGCTGGGGATGTACGGCTTTGGGCGGGAGAAGCTGGAGTGTAGTGAGATTTTTTGCTACCTCCAGAAGCCGGCGAAGATTTTGGACATGCTGGACATGGTTGACGGGAACTTTTGGTTTGACATTTTTGGGATTTCGGTGTTCATTTTTCTGCAGCATGTGCTGCTGTATTTAAGCTTGAGGAGAAGGTTACGATAGGTAAGAAGCTGGTGCGTTTGTATTTTATCAATTTTAAAAATTGGCCAAATAACTAGATAAATTATTTAATATTAGTAAAAAATAATTATTATCAGAAATCTGCTTAAAAGCCAAACAAAACATTCTTATTAAAAAAAACTAAAAGAAAAGCCAATAACTGTTTTTTTTTGCTTTTGAAGAAAATCACAACCAAATCACAAAATATTTAACTCTGAAACAAAAAAAAAAAAACTCAAGCGATGAAGGTTGCTCAACAGTGATAAGCCACCATCGCCCCAGATATAAATAAACTAAACGCGTCCGCCAAAAGGTGACTAACATTCGGTTGGATTTAATCTTGTGGCTGCATACAAAACAGAAGCCACAAGAATGAATTATAATTAACACCTCAAACAGCAATAAATCTGACCTTGCTCAGTTAGATTTGCTCAGCCTCCTGTAGCAAAAATTTATAGATTTTTGCAAGATTGTTTTCTTCTTTAAACTTGAAACTTTAAACAATTTGGGTTAATGCTGAGAGATGCCTAAATCTGGAGCAAATATTTAAAGGTGAAAATTCATATATCAAGCAAAAAAAAAAAAGGAAATTGGTTCAACTGAAACATTGCAATTAGGCTATTGCAATTTTTGTTATAAGTTTATGTTTCCTCCCCTTCATTTTTACCAAAAACCTTAAAAATTGAAAATTTAATGGGAAAAACATGAACATTTAGAATTTGATAAAAAAAACAGCAGTTAAAATAAAAATCAATGCTATCAACATTTGAATCAAAAAAGTATTTGAAAATGCACATAACGCCAGCCCTGTTATTTTGCATTTATTCGATTAAAAACTTTTATCGATACTGTACTTTGGAATTTCACAAAAAAATCAATTTTTTTTAGTCGACCCCACTTCTATTTTTATTAAAATTTGATGTTTTATGAAAAAACACACATTTAAACGCCTGACTTGTTTTTTTTTGAACTCAATCTCTTTCACGAATTGCATTACAAGTAAATAAACCAAGGTTGTTGTTCATTGAAATTATCGTCGAAAATATTATCGACTAACGATATCGTTACTGTTATTCCGATAATTCTATCGGCGATAATCTTATCGCCGATAATGGATGATAACTCATTTTGAAAATCTTTCTAAAACCGGATTAATTTATCCAATACTTAAAAATTTCACAAAATTCCGTACTTTTTCGAAAACACACAAATTTTCTAAATTTGCAATATGGGTATCAAACGAAGCAAAATGTTGTATGCTTTTTAACTTTATAATAAGAGGTGTTTGAAAATAGTGAAATTTTCACAAAATACCGTGTTTTTTTCTGAAAAAAACTAAAATTTTCAAAATTTGCAAAATGTATATCAAACGAAGCAAAATTTTGTATGCTATTTCACTTTATTATAACTGTTTGGAAAATACCAACATTTTCACAAAATACCAGTAATTTTTTGAAAATACTAAAATTTTCCAAAAATCATTGCAAAATTTTGTATGCTTTTTTTCAACACTGAAATTTTCACAAAATACCGTATTTTTTCTAAAATACTTAAATTTTCAAAAGGTGCAACTAACATAACAGAATTTAGTGATTTGAATGTTGAATTTTCAATGCATTCACTACGAAGAAAAAAGACTCAGAATTCTTCACAAAATACCGTATTTTTACGGTATTTTGTGAACAATCAAGCGAAGCAAAATTTTGTATGCTTTTTCACTTTATATGAATGTTTTGTTTTGAAAAATACTAAAATTTTCACAGAATTCCGTATTTTTTCCAAAAAAAATACACTTATTTTCAAAATTAGCAAAACGAAGCAAAATGTCGTATGCTTCTTCATTTTATAAGGTTTTTTTTCGAAAATACTTTTTTTTTTTACAAAGTACCGTATTGTTCGAAATAACTCATATTTTCAAAACATGAAATTTTTCAAATTTTAATGATTTACACAAAAAGTAATAACATTAAAATTCATTTAAAATTTGTTTCCTTTGCGAAATGCAAAAGTTTGAAATTGAGTTTTTTTTTCAAATATACGGTATTTGTGAAAATTTTAGTATTTCAACAAAAAAAATCTAAGTGAAAATGCATACTAAATTTTGCTTGTTTGATACCCAAATTGCAAATTTTGAAAAAAATTTATTTACGAAAAAAAAACCTTATTTTGTAAAAACTATAAAAAGTGAAAAAAATCAAAATTTGCTTAAATAAAGTTGATTTTAAAAATATTTAAAAATGAGTAATTATTTTGAAGAATTTGGAAAAAAAACTGATATCAATGAACTATTTTTAAAGCACAGCTTAAAATAACTTTTATGAAGGAAAGTACACATGTATACATCTTGAAAAAATCTTTACTGTGCTCTGAAGAATTATTAAAAATTCACTTGAAGTCATCCCGTTAAGACAGTTCACAAGTAGCACAAAATTTCTAAACTTTTAACCTAAAACAAAAGTTTTATTTTTACTTTTTTTTTCGCTCGAGGGGAGGGGGGGGGGGGAGGGGGATGAAGCCATTTCTTTATTGTGTTTTAAAATGAAAACTAATTGCAGAATAATTAAAGTAGATTTTAACGTCACATTTAAAAAAAAAATCTGTTGAACCAGTTAGTGAACGACCCTGATTTTTTTTTGAAAAGAAAGCGCAAAAAATCCTGTTTTATTTTTAATTTGCTAGTTTTCCCATTGAGGTCTCGAAAAAAAAATTAAAAATATAGGAGCTAAATTTGTCAAAACCATTTTTTTTAATTTTGTAAGAAAAGCAACGCAAATTCTGAATGTTTCTGGCTTTAACCTTAAACTTTGCCGAAGATATCGCATCGATCAGACAGTTAAGTCAGTGAACTGCTAATAAAACAAATAACCTTGACAAAAAAAAAACCGCGACAAAATTTAACAAAACCAGTTAAAGTCTCAAAAGTTTACCCAGATGAATACAACAAACAGACGCAGAAATGCAAATGAACCGGCAATACCGGTGGCGTCTCAATCGTCAACAGAGAGCCAATTTGAACTCTCAGAGAGCGAGATATAAATGCAGAAAACGTGAAAAACTATTGCAGCTCTTCAGCTGCTGGCTAGTTGGTGTTGTACTTTTAAGGGTTGTTCATCAGGTTTATTGAACGCGGAAGGAAATTCGCTTGCACTGTTTTTTAGTAGCTAGAAAATGGTTGATTTGGCGATGTTTGGATACATTTAAGTGCAGGATATAATTTAAAAACGTAAGTACATGAACAATCAAATTTGAAAACCTCGGATACGAAATATTGCTAGTGGACAGCGCAAAAATTCATCCAAGTCCTTGAACAGAGTACACTATTCGTCACAATTCGATGCAATTAATAAGGGTGAACTCTTCAAACACTAGCAAGTATTGCACAATTCATCCGTCCACACTAATGATATCTACAAAGAGAGAAGACTCATCACGGTTCGGGGTGGCACTTTCCGGGCATTTCACGATGCAAATCCTGTTTAGTTGCAGTTTCGACGTTGTTCAGTGGTGGAGTGGTGATATGTGCAATATTTGATCACGGTAGTAGGAACGCAATTAATGTGAGTTATTCATGTTTTGAAGAACTAGCCTAAATTTGTAAAACGACTAATTCATTAAAATAACACTAGCAAAAACAATCTAAACATTCGTTAAGTAACATTTATCTTCAATCTAAATTCAACACAACAAGTAGAAAACATTACAGTGCTTGACACCGTGACGCCCTCATTAAAGTGAGTAAATAATTGATATCGGATGGTAGTACTACGCTCATTATCAGAGGGCCTGTGCGGTAACTTTGTGACACACTGAATAGCAGCACGACTATATGGGAGCAGATTCAGATTTTGCGCGACACTGTCAGCTGGCACAAATTACACGTTTTAGGCCATTGCTGACCTTGCTGAATACGTACACGTGTACTTTTGTCATTCACCATGACGAGCGAATTTTAACGATCTTTTTGTCCAGATCATCATGACGCCCTCGTGCAACGATCCCGCCGAGGTGGTCATTCCCCTGCTCGACTTCTCAACGACGCTCGCCTTCAACAACCTCAACTACACGGTTCAGCAGGGTTCCACCAGCAAGACCCTCCTCAGCAACGTATCCGGATCGTTCCGGTCGGGACGCCTGGTGGCGATCCTCGGCCCGTCCGGCGCCGGCAAATCTACTCTGCTGAACGTACTCAGCGGATTCAAGTGAGTGATCAATTAAGGGCGTGACGTAATTTAGCTCAATTGCACTTGCAGGGCCAAAGGTGTCAAGGGTCAAATACTGATCAACAATGAGGTGGTCGATCGTCAACGGTACCGTCAGCTGGTGGCTTACAACGCGCAGGACGTTAAGCTGCTGCCGAACATAACCGTTGAGGAGACGCTGCGTTATACGGCGGATCTTAAGATGAGTTCAAAGGTATCGAGCAGCGTGAAGAAGACCACGATCAACGGGATCGTGAAGCTGCTGGGGCTGGAGAATTGTACCAAGACCCAGGCAAGATTGCTGTCTGGAGGTGAGAAGAAGCGGCTGTCGATCGGCCAGGAGTTGGTGTCCAATCCGAGGATCCTGTTCTTTGACGAACCGACTAGCGGGTTGGACAGCGAGTCTTCGTACCAGGTGATCTCGTACATGAAGGATCTCGCAAAGCAGGGTCGATGCGTGATCAGTGTGATTCATCAGCCAAGTTCGGAGCTTTTGGAGCTTTTTGACGACATCTACCTGGTTGCGGGAGGTCACTGTCTATACCGAGGATCGCTGGAAAATCTCATCCCGACGCTGTCCGAGGTGGGATTCGTGTGCCCACAGTACTACAACCGGGCGGATTTTGGTAAGAAGATCGCTTTCAACATGATCGATCACTTCATAATACCTTTCTACTTCCAGCAATCAAAATCGCGTCCAGATCTAACCCCGAAATGGAAAAGGTTGACCAGCTCATCCGCCTCATGGAACTCGACACCAACTCCGACCAAAATGGCAACAAACGTCTCGACCGTCTCAGTCCCAAATCGCTCGACGAGGACGAATCCCGCTCGCAGTACCCAATCTCGCAGTGGCGCCAATTCGCGATCCTCACCCGCCGAACCACCCTCGGAACGATTCGCAACTTCACCCTAACCGTGCTCCGGTTCATCGGCCACTTGCTGTTCGGCCTAATCATCGGCACCGTCTACTACGACATCGGTAACGACGGCGCCAAAATCCTGTCCAACATCGGGTTCATCATGCTGACGCTGCTGTTCATCGTGTTTGCCAACGCAATGTCCGTCGTGCTCACCTGTAAGTACCGATCAATCCCAAACCCCAACCTCAAATCTAGTAGCCCATTTCCACCCGCAGTCCCCCTCGAGATGTCCGTGTTCATCCGCGAGTACAAAAGCAACAGCTACTCGATCGTGGCCTACTTCTGCTCGAAGATCGTCGCCGACTTCCCACTCATGCTTGCGGGGATCACCCTCTTTCACGGCACGGCCTACTACATGACGGGACAGATCAACGAGCCGGGCCGCGCGGCCTGTTTCTGGGCCATGTGCGTCGGAATGGGTTGGTTCGCGCAGGTTTACGGACTGCTCGGGGGGAGCATCTTCCCCATCGAAGTCAGTCCGTTCATCATTCCGGTGACGATGCTGCCGGGGGTGTTGTTCTGTGGGTTCTTCATCCGGTACGACGAGCTGTTTGCGGCGTTTCAGCCGTTGACGTTTGTGTCGCCGTTTAGGTTTACGTTCGAGGGAGCCTCGCTGGCGTTGTACGGGTTCGGGAGGAAGGATTTGGGCTGTAGTGAGATGTTTTGCTACTACCGGAAGGCGGCGAAGATTTTGGACATGCTGGATATGAAGGACGAGAACTTTTGGATCGATGTCGGGGGGTTGGTGACGATTATAGTGCTGTTGCACGTGGCGTTGTACATTAGTTTGAGAATGAGGTTACGATGATTTCATTAAAAATTATGCTTGTTTTTGTGTCTAAAAGCACCCAAGGAATGCAATAGGTGTTGAACATCACAAAATATTGAAAGATAATGGATAAAAGCTAAAAACTAAAGTTTATTGTCAATAGTTTTCCTTCTTATATTGTCCTTTGGAGTGCCTTAACTATCTCTGTGATAATATAGTGTTCTGTAGTAATTCGTTACACAATTGTTCAAAATGTTTCTCTGTTAATGCAATAAAATTACTGTTTGATGGTCTTTAGAAAAAACTGACTGTGTTTTTTTATTATGAGAAAAAGAAAGTCATTTATAAATCAAATCCGGGAACCGTGGTGTAGGGGTAAGCGTGATTGCCTCTCACCCAGTCGGCCTGGGTTCGATCCCAGAAGGTCCCGGTGGCATTTTTCGAGACGAGATTTGTCTAATCACGCCTTCCGTCGGACGGGAAGTAAATGTTGGCCCCGGACTAACCTTAAGGTAAGGTTAGGTCGTTAGCTCAGTCCAGGTGTAGGAGTCGTCTCCCTGGGTCCTGTCTCGGTGGAGTCGCTGGTAGGCAGTTGGACTAACAATCCAAAGGTCGTCAGTTCGAATCTCGGGGTGGATGGAAGCTAAGGTGTAAAAAGAGGTTTGCAATTGCCTCAACAATCAAGCCTTCGGACACCTAGTTTCGAGTAGGAATCTCGCAATCGAGAACGCCAAGGCAATGCTGTAGAGCGAATAATTTGATTTTTGATTTTTTTATAAATCAAATCAAAAGGTGCAGCATCCCAGCCAAGTCTAGCAAACCACGAAATAGAAATCTAATCTTTGATTTCTTCACACTCACCAACTTTTTCCCCAATAACGGCCACTAACGGAACATCTGGCATATGCCCAGTAATAGAACCCATCGCGGCTTGGCGGCTCCAACAAACCGAAAGCAAACTGTTGCTGATAAAAAAATGGAATTTAGCAATTAGAAATGGTTTCAAAACATTATACATCGCATTTCTGGTTTCTCCTTTTTACAACTGATTTGTTCAGTTCTCATGTTTTTCGTTTGTTTTGATCTAGTAAGCACTGAAAGATTAAAATTGCCTCTCATTCGAAATTCATTCATTCAGAGTGCTGAGTGTCACCCCACTAGCGAATGAATGGATATCGCCGCTATCGTAGTAGCCAGCTTGGATGGTTAGATAGTGGTGCGGTGTTTGTTTTTATTACCACCAAGTTTCACGAGAGCGCGAGAGAGGAGAGAGCGTGCGGTTGATCGTAAGTGCTGAGTCTGCGCAAAGAGAAGGCTGGTGGGTGAGAAATAATAGTGGCCCTGTAATGTCCAGAGGCATAAATCCTCTTTTTTTCGAATAAGTATTTTTGTGTTCAGAAAATTTATTGAAAAAATATTAGTTCTTTTTTCCAATAAAAAAAGATTAAGGTACTGAAAAGGAATGTAAATTTTTTTACTTACAAATTATTTTTTTATTATCTGTTAATTTGTTTGATTTTTTAATATGCTTTCGGCTTTTTGAAAATGCCATTCAAATTTCTTTTGAACTGTGAAGACACTGAATTGATGAAAAACCTTTTTAAAAATATAGTTTTTTTTTTCAGCTGAGATTTTTTTTTAACTTTAATGATCGAAACTACATTTTAAGTAAAAGTCGATTATCCGATGCTTCTCGTGTCGTTTTATTTTTTCACTTTCAACATCAAATTCAAGTTCTGTGGCCCAATTTTGGTAAAAATGTTCGGGTTTTTGCTTGTTAGCATACCAAACGCATTTTATTATTATGTTATCACCGCCATCTTGCATTCAATTTTCTAAATCACCTTAGAGAAATGTTGTGATCAAATCCAAGAGGCGCAACAATCCAAAACAAGACAAAGAAAAAAATCCTGATTCGACTATTCGAAGAGAAATTCTCTCCATGGCCTTTGGATAATCAAGTCTGGACTGTAATAATTATAACAAAAAAAAAAAAGAAGTTTTTTCACCTAAATTGGTCTTTCTCTTAAATTTTTTGGCAACTTTTTACCCGATTTTAAATGTTTCAAAAAGAGGTTTTTTCCAAACTTTTTCAAATTTGGAAAATTAAATATGTTGCATTTTCAAAGTAGTTTTTTCAGTGTCTCAAATAGCAATTTATATATTGATTTCAACTTTGTATTTTGAATCGTGTTCCACATGAACCTTTGATTTTCAATTCCAAAAGTTGTTGCATTATTTTATAGACATTTTGAAGTTTTGCGCAAAAATATTTTTTTCCCCCTGATGATTCAGGCTGACTTTGAAAAGGAGCTATTATAAAAAACTAAAATAATTTGAAAGTGTCTATCAATTAATATAAATTTTTAGAAGCTTAACAAATAACCAAAATTCAAAATATTGTAATAAATAAATAGAGCAAATTGATTTAGTTTAAAAAAGTGTGTGAAAGATTGCTATGTATTTTATACACATGTATACATTAAGAACCGAATTTGATATTTTTCCACATATTGTAACATTGTATGAAATATTGTTGCTGTTTTTTTTTGTTATGGTAATTGTAATGGCATTGTCAATTCTAATAATTTTTTTCCTCACTATCGACTCAGAAATAAGTTTATTAGTTTGTACCCAGCATTAATGCATAAATAAATTAAAATTCAAAACCGCATCATTTTTTTTACATTGTAAAAAAAGATTTCATAAATATTCTTGTTTGGTTTAATTTTTGAGAAGAAAATTGTATGAAAAATTATTCAAATTTGCTAAGCACTTTCAAGAACTTAAACATATTAATGAGAGATGAAAAACTTCTATTTCCATTAAAATGTTGAAGTTCTTTGTAAAAATAAATCTTGAAACAATCGGGGCGACTTAATGGGAAGGAAGGGGGAATCATTATATGAAACAAGCTTTTCCCGGCAAACTTCGTCCTGCCTTTTTTGGTTTCTTGACGTTTTAGCTTGTTTGCTTATTCAGCCTCCTGTGATCAAAATTTGATTTTACGCAACTTTTCCCAAACTATCTGCAGATTTACCGGAATCGGTTTCAGAGTGGCCAAAGTTTTCACTTTTTGACGTAAGAACCTTCCTTGGACTTATACGAACCCAACGCAACAAAGAGCACCTCGATCCGACGTTCCGTGTTGAATTGATTCGCGTTTGAACAAAACCGTCGAAATTTTTTATATATATAGATGTCAATTAAAAAAATGTTTCTAAATCTGGAAACATTTAAGAAGTTACATACATGTAGAACATACATGTATGGAAATATTGTTACGAGGGGGTAAAAAAAATCCAAATTTATGCGTTACGTAATAAAAGAACGCTCCCTTAAAACGGTGGTTAAGACTTATTGAACCGATTCCGTATGCACGACTAAGGCCAATTTTAAAAGAGTTTATTTGATGTTTTGATGATTATGTTTAAATGTTATTGATTTTTGTAATTGAAAAAAAAAACAGCAAAATTTAAAAAATTTGCTTCGTCATGCACAGGGATATGTCTTGAAAATCTTCAGCCCAATTTTCATCCAATTTGGTTCATCCAACCTCGACTCGATGTTTCGGTGTATCTGTTGCTCACTTTTATTATTATATATCGTCAAGAAATTTTCAGGACTATAATCTTTTTAATGGATTTAATAAATTTTCTGTAATATAGCAATCTAAAAGTATGAACTTATTTCATCTGCTCATTGAAGAAAATTGTTCAAATAATCCGAAAATTGATCTATTTTTTGCTTGAATCTGTATTTTTATGAGAAAATATTGATATTTTGCATGCTTATTGTAAAAATAACTTTAATTAAATTATTGAGTAATTGTTTTCACCTTGAAAAATTGTTCGTTTGATGATGGATATATCAAACCTTTTATCAGTTGGTTCTGTTTTGAATAAAAATGTATGGCATTTGATTTAATTTGTTTCTTTTGTTTAACAAACTCCCCCTCTTTGCTTTCCACAAATTGGAAATTTAGCCATGTCGATCTGGTTTGATCCATAGAACATTACAATGTTAGGAAAAGTTGGTTTTTTAGAAGACTGTATAAAGCCTATTTGGTTTAATATGTTTGTGTGTTTCTGTGGAATGAACATTTTAAATCATTTTCTAATAAATTATGAGCCTCTTTAGTTAAATAATGTAATTAATGATCAGTTGTTTTTGACACCTAATGAATCATGAATCACATGAAAATTAACATAAAACTGCAATTTCTGTTTTAAAAGTACCGAAACCCTCTCCTACAGGGCCAATGACGTCACCGTTGATCGTCGTAAATGCCGGCAATTCTCACTGTCTGTCTTGGTCTCGACTTCTTCAACCCATCGATCGCCGTCTGGCTCTCAGTTTTCTCTCGCGTTTCAACCGGTTCGGTTGGGCTGTGTTCCGCGCTCCGTCGTTCGTTCGTCGTGGTCGGTGGGTGGGCAATTGGGCATCCCATAGGTGAGGGTGGGGGGCGCACCGTTGACTGTCATTTGTTGTTTTGTCTCTGAGGCGTGTGTTGGGGAGACAGATATTTGTGTTTCAGAATAGATCGAAACTCAGTCGGCACACACACGTTCTGGATTGGCGTTTTCGAGCGACAACTTTCCATTTTGGAGTGGACTAGTTTGACGGAAGGTAAGAAATTCTTTCCCGACAGGGGGAGAGGGTGATTTAGGGAGTACGATTTCTCTCCCACTTTGGGGCCAGCTGAAAGGTGAAAACTATGTGAATGAGTCAATAAAACAGGTTGAAGTCGAAAGGTGATCGAATGTCGAAGACCGGAAAAGATTACACTAAAGCGCATGAAAACGGTGAAGTTCTTGGCAAGAATTAGAAGGTTCAGCTTTTGGAGAGTGTCGTGTCGTGCATATAAATAACTTCATTCTAGACAGTGTTCTTCAACGTGACGATCCCTGCCTCTCTTTTTGCTGGAATTTGACTTGTTCTATACCGTGCATAACACACGAAAGAGCATTCTTTCTGGTTTGGTGATTGTCGATGTTGGTTTTGCTTGTTTTTCATTTTTGCACAGTCAAATCAAATATCCATTCTCAGCGTCATACTCAGAAAGAATGGCCAATTCATATGACGTCAGCTCGAAACGATCTTCGCAGGCAAAGTGGGAGGCCGGACTAAGTCGCCGCTAAAGTGAGCACAATTGGAAACAGATGGTCGGGTGCGTGAAGGTGTGTGATTGGAAATTTTGCGGAATGATTGTATGTAGGATGTATTTTTATTTATTTTTAGTTTGTTTGTTTGAATTTTCTCAAAACATATAATGATAAACAGATAATAAAATGTGTTATTTTTTACCCTAAAGTGTATGGTACCTACTTAACAAAACTGAAAAAAAAACTTTTGCTTGTAATTTTTCATGCTGAATCAAACCTCGTCATTAAACCAGGCAGTTGAAATTTTCAGATTATGTCTGGTCGGTGGTTTCTATGGGATATGGGAGATATTGAAATAGTTAGTAAAAATGCATTTCAAATAAATTTTATTAAAAATCAAACACTGAAAGATCCAGAACTGGAAAAGACTGTTTGTGGAACTATTATTCAATAGCTTCCTAACAAACCTTAAATAGCTTAAAAATAATGTTTGCCTAATTTTACCAAAAATTTCAAGCCTAAGACTGCTGCAATTTTTTTTCAAAATCGGCCCTATACATCAAAGTACATAATTATTTTTTTCAAAAAAAAAAAAAAAACTTCAAATTCTGTAGTAACCGTTCAATAGGGCGAATCTGAGTTTGTAAACAAGCAGTCTATCCCTTTTGCTCAAGTGACAGTTCGCGTAAAGTAAGAGGGGGAAAAACTGCTTGACGCAGATTCGCCCTATTGAACTGTTACTACGGAATTGTTAATGAAAAAACATGTTCAAATAACTTAAATAGTTTGAAATGCATTTTACTTCGTTGATAACTACATTTAGCATGTTTGGACTTGTTTTAAAATATTTTTAATTTTCATTGTAAAATTCCGATGTACATCAAGCATTTTTTTTCTTTTAGATATTGGCTCAAAAAATAAGGGGGCAAAAAAACTAAAAACTCCAAAACAACAGCGGAAAAAAGACCTACCGTAAAACGGGGTGACTTTGATAGCCGGGGTGACTTTGATAGGTTTGCGATTTTTCCGCAAAATGAAGAGTACTATTAAAATACGTAAGGAATGGTTCAGAAACATACTGACCGTGGTAGAGAAGTGTTCAAAGTACCTCAACAAGAACTTTTCATAATTTGTTTAAAGGTTTATAAAGTTAGTTAACTAAAGTTAAGAAAATGTTGATGGAAGTCATTATTTTAAACTTCTCAAAGTGTCATGATTTTCTCAATGAACATGATTTATAATCGGAAAACGGAATGCATTTTCGGATTCTTTGGACAATTTTCCACTAGGAGAAGGCTAAATAAGTTAGTAAATAATAAATAATATGTGTTTTTGAAACACAATTAAAAAAATCTCCAAATTTATAGGCAATTTCAGTTGAACAAATTTCATGTAAAATGTGAAAACTTGTGATTCGTGCTTCGAATTCAGTATAAAATGCGATTTAAATCGATAATTTTATAAACAAAACTAGTTTTAACAAATTTCAGGCAAAATTCCGACTTTTTAACTATTTCACCTAATATTTATATGTATTTTGATAAAGTGCTTATAAACTTAGTTAACTTAACTTTATGTTAAGTTAACTAAGTTTTTTTCTTACAAACAATATCAGCTACATTAGTGATGGTACATTTAACGTACAAATAAAGTTTGAACATCTTAAATATGATTTTAACAAGAAAAACTATGACTATCAAAGTCACCCCGGAATTAAAACGAAGAATTTTTAACGTAACTATTTTTCTAAACACTATTGAAAAAACTTTTTTGCCAAAATAGTGCATGGACTTTGTGTGGTCTACCCCAGTACATGTTTTAAAAATAATAATCTTGAGAAAACCCTTACCTGCTGGAAGATATTCTAAAAACAAATTGAAATCCTATCAAAGTCACCCCGGTTTACGGTACCTAATTTTCCTAGATTCATGATCGCCTTCAGCATTATTTAACCAAATTAAAAACATACTTTATTTTTTTTTGTGAAATTTTAATGTGCCTAACAACTTTACTGGTATATAATTCATTTTAAAATACTATTTCTATTGAAATATTTAATCCATGGTTTGAAATTTCAATAATTTTCTGGGAACTCTCCCAAGAGTGAGCAATTTTTTATAAATTTTATTTGATTTGAATGAAACCTTTTCTTTGACCAAAGAAGATATTTTGCAGTTTTTTCTTACAAGTCTCCGTAACATTTTGGCAGCTTTTTCGAAAATGCTATTTAAATATCGTTATGCTATGCTATGCTCTGCTTTGCTTATTCGAAAATGCTATTTAAATATTCAAAAATCTTTATCTTGAGAACGTTTTTTTCTGATCAATCTTCGGTAAAGTTGTAGGACTTCTCAGAAAAAAATAATTGCACTCTAAACAAAAAAAAAATTTTTTTTATTGAACATTTCACACAAAAAAATGCGCAAAATAACTATTTATGATTTTTTTTTATCAAATATTTGGCAGTGTTATCAGTTTTTCGACAAAAAATAATTTTAGAAAATCGTGAAAAAAATAAACTTTTTGGATTTTTATTCAAATTATTCACCAAAAAGTACATAAAACCCGATATCGTGCATCGTTTTAAAGTTTAAATCACACAGTAAAAAAAGATGATTTTAGGAAGGTTAAAAATTTTTTTCGTTGAGTATTACTTCTTTTTTGAGCAATTTTATCGTAATAATGAATTAAAACTGTGAAATTCAACAGAAAGTAATGAAAATTCGCCACATTACATTGATTACAAAATATTAATGTTACTGTTGTTTTTTACTATGCACTCAAAATTCAATAATTGCTTAAAACGTGACTTTTTACATGTAGAAATCATGGCCAAGCTTGACCATTCCTTAAAGTATTTTTTTTTTTCGAAAAATCCGTCTTTTACAAATTAGCTTACAAGACATTGAAGCTTGACCCAGTGGTTGCTTAGATACAGTCTCTGAAAGAGAAGCAAACAGGAAAATAAGTTTTTTAATCACCACCAAAATAGCCTCGATTTTTCAAAGCAAATTTGCGTCCGTTTTTCATTTTCAATGACAAAAATTTAACTATCATAAAATTATGCGATCTTCAGATTTTTTTTCATGATTTTCTAATTAACCTTGACATTTGAAAAGGCCACACATTTTTTACCAAATCAAATGTGAGCTTTGATTTGAAAATTGCTCTATTTTTCTGTGTTCTTATAAAATATGTTTTATGTTCTCTTCGCATCACTTTGAACTCAAACCATCTTGTACCACTGTCGTCAAACCCCATTAATTGACCTCGATTAATTCTCTCAGTCACTTCTGTTTTCTGTTTCAGAACCCTCTCTCCCCACCACGATTTGAAAAATGAGCTCCGAGGAGACGGTCGAGGTGGTCATTCCACTGGTCAAAACCATCACCAGCCTGTCCTTTCGGAATCTACGCTACACGGTCCCCCAGCAGCAGCGAGGAGGCAGTGACAAAAAACAGCTGCTCAAAAACATCTCGGGGACGTTCCGGTCGGGACGGCTGTCCGCCATTATGGGACCATCCGGGGCGGGGAAGTCATCGCTGATGAACGTTTTGAGCGGGTTTAAGTGAGTTTTCTTTGGGGATTTATTTCATTCTTACTTACTGATAATAAATTTTTCATTTTAGATCCTCCGGCGTCAAGGGTCGCATCCTGATCAACAACGAAGTCATAGAACGTGCCAAATACCGCCAACTGGTGGCCTACACAACGCAGGACGTCCCCCTGCTACAGAACATCACCGTCCAAGAAACGTTCCATTACGCGGCTGATCTTAAACTCCCCTCGCGGGTAACGCGGATTCACAAAACAAAAATCGTCAACGACATCATCGCCCTGCTCGGACTGGAAAAGTGTGCCCACAATCAGGCCCGGAACTTGTCCGGTGGTGAGCGGAAGCGACTCTCGATCGGACTCGAGCTCGTTTCTAATCCGAAGATTATGTTCTTTGACGAACCCACCAGTGGACTGGACAGTGAGTCGTCCTACCAGGTGATACGATACATGAAGGAGCTGGCGAGGCAGGGTAGGTGTGTTGTGAGTGTGATTCATCAGCCAAGTTCCGAGTTGTTGGAGCTGTTTGACGATCTGTACGTGGTGGCCGATGGGAGGTGTATGTATCAGGGGGCGTTGGAGGATTTGGTGCCGACGCTGACGGAGGCTGGGTTCGTGTGTCCGCAGTACTACAATCGGGCGGATTTTGGTGAGTTTCGTTTAAACTATTGTATAGTATAGACTTGAGTGTAGTTTATTGGGAAATTCGAGTGTAGTTTTTCTTTGCTCTAAAATAATTAATTCTATTAAACCAACATACCAAGAAGAGCTCAAAGATTAAATATGCATTTTTAATGGATCGATTAAAACATCACTCAACTTAAAGTTGATTTTGTCAATTTACACTTAACAACCAAGTATTCGATTTATAAAATTTGAGAACGTAATTATACTTTTATGCATTGATTCCACTGTTTTTACAAGAATCGAATAAACAAATTAACTGTTACTCAGCAAAAAAAGTAGTAATCCAGCTGCGTGTAAAAGGCCTGGGTGTAAAATAAACTATGCATTATTTTATGAAATTCTGTGTAATATTACACCCTGAAATATGTAGCCCATCAGTATGGGAAACCTACTTAACCGAAATGTCAAGCTCAAGCTATATGCGTTTATCCTTTCCATCGGTCTGATGGCCGAGTGGGCTAAGGCGCCAGTCCTTGTTGCTGGTGGGTATGAATCCAGTCAGTTGCAACTTTTTTTTTGTTTATAAAAATTGTACATGCAGTGTACAATGTATTAAAGCTATTTTCTAAAACAAAAATATATGTTTATTCTGTCTACTATTGCGTTTTGTACAGTTTTTTTTTGTTGAATAAAACATCATTAGTCAAAAAATCCTTAATTTATAAATTTAATTTGATCCTTAGTTTATTGAAAAAATGTTATAACCAGAAAGAGAGAGAGAGAGAGAGAGAGAGAGAGAGAGAGAGAGAGAGAGAGAAAGAGAGAGAATTAGAATATTTAATACTCTTTGTTATGACCCTCATTTGCTCTTTTTAATCATTAAGATTAATGAAATCTAAAATAATTTTATCTACAGCTTTTAAAATTAAAAAAAATAGCATTACTACTAAGGCCATTGCAATTATTTACAAAAACTTTTCATCGGCATAACAAATTTTGTTTCTTTTTTTCATATTTATTTCTGCTAAAATTTTGTTCTTTTTAGATTTTTCGATTAGATTAGATTAGACTAAAATTTTGTTCTTTTTTTTTAAATATCGATTGTTAACTGTTAAAAACATATTGTATAAGGTTTAAAAAAAAAAACGATTTTTAAGCAATAAAATTTTCAATTTTGTTTCATAGATCGAAAAAGACAGATTAGCTTAGATAAAAAAGATCAAAAATGACATAAAACTTTAGGAAAAAGTTTTTTTTTTATAAGGTCGCTGCAAATATTTTTCCAAAATAATCCCGAAAACTCAAAAGGCAAAAAAACAAATTTGTCAAAAAACTTCAAAATTTTAGTAGAAATAATTTTAAACTAGTCAACTGAAAACAATTTAAAATGCATTTTCTTGCGTTACTAATTTTGAAAAATAATGTTTTTTTTAATGTAAAAAAACGGACAGAATTTAAAATAAACCATTTTCATAAACCCAATTGACTTTGAAATCGAAAAGTACAATTTTTACCTTACTATGTTTTCATGAAATGTACATTATATTTTTTTTTCATTAAAAAAAATCTTCAAAAAAACACCACTGAAAAGCTGAGAACATTTTCTACCATTTTCTCTCTGAGACTTTGAAAACTGGACAGTTATTTTTGGCGATGAAGAGTCACCTAATGAGCCTGAAATTTTCAACTGACGATGTCTCGGAAAATTTTGGATCAATTTTCAATGTTAAATAATGAAATTTTCTGATTCTTTAAAAAAAAAGTTTTGTCAAAAAAAAGTGTTCAAATTTTGAAAATTCCCTAAATTTTAAAGAAACGATAAATTCAAAACGGTGTACTTTATCGTAAATTCGGTAAAGAATCGGAATCGGAATCAAACATTTAGTAAATAAAGGTTAAATAAAGAAATGGCTTGTATTTTGTGAGTTATCATTTTTCTCTGGATTGTTCTAATAATAATCTATTACTTTGCCCAAGACACCAAATCGATAAGAAAACCCCTTCTCAAGATACAGAATTTCATTTATTAACATACTTGTAAGGAAAATCTAATGATGCAAAATTGCTTCTTTTGACAGAAGAAATGTATGGACAAAGTTCCCTTCAAATAAAAAAAAAATATTAATTTAAAAATCGTAAACAATTCGCGAAATTTTAAAAAACATCTCTCTGAATTATTATGAAATTTCAATATAGATTGCCGCAAAAAATGTCTTTTCGCAAAATAAAACATCGTCCGTATTAATTTTGAACTATATATTGCAAAACAACTGAACTGGAATATAATGCATTAGAAAAAACAGTGTTAAAACCATGGCATTTAGTTTAATTTTCTTATTTTTTTTCTCGTTGCGATAAAATGGGAATGTTCAATTAACCATGCAGCATACAAAAAAAAAAAACAGGGAGGAATAACTTGGAAAAAAAACTCTTGCTTGATAATGTAAACATGTCATTGAAAATTTTCTTTATCTTTTGATAAAAATTCTAAAAATCTGTTGTTTTCTTCTGCATTGTTTTGCTGAAACATCTGCTCAACCATATTTTTTATGCTTTTTTAAATAACTTTCATAACTATTTCCATTTACATATTAGTTCTCACTATGATATCTAGCATGACATTTTTTCATAAGGCTTGAAAAAACTGCTGCTGAATGTGAGAGCATACCTAGTTATTTAAAACAGTTTTGGACACTCGTCCCCAGACACGAGAATTTCTTACAGAATTGGTTCTGCTAGAATCCTGCTAGAATGATTCTAGCAAGCCTGTCAGATTTCGGCTAGAATTTTGCCAGAATGTTCTAACAGAACAAAATCTGTCGAAAATGACGTCATTTTGCAGAACCGCTTTGTGGCGAATGTGTTTGCCACCAAAACCATCTCATCGGCGAACTTGTTCGATCAAGTTCATTTTTACTTTTCCGTTGAAGCAAGATGTCGCGTTTTCCAGCACCGCCTGTTTTTGGTAAGTTAATTTATGTAAGAGAATAAATCATCCACATTAATAAACATTCCGCTTTTTATTTTAACAGGATATTGCTGGGAACCTGGTGAAAATCAATTCCATTTGCCGGAGCGTCCCCGGGAAAGGCAAGGCACTCCGCAATCTGCAAGTGTATCCGAAGCAGCTCACCAAAATCAGCAAATTCGTGCCCAGCTCAACAAATCACCAAATTCGTGCCCCGGGACGGCGGGAGAAAAACGGCTATTAAATAAGTTGATAAGAAGAATCAAAGTGCCACAGTGAAACAGTGATAAAAAACATTGTGTTAACTTAAGATGTTGTAACCTTCTTTACTTTACAATAAATAAATGTTTCTATAAGTTTTATTTGGCAAACACAAGCTAGAAAAACTCCAAAATCCTCAAAAAATCGTTTCTTGTATTTTCTAACAAAATTCTAGCAGGATTCTAGCAGAATTTTTTGCCATTTCATTCTAGCAAAATTCTTACAGAATTCTAGCAGAAGGCCTGTCAGAATAGTTCTAGCTAAATTCTAGCAAGATTCTAACAGAACCGGTTGATTTCGCCGGCTCCTGCTAGAACCGGTTATTGCATTTGAGCTAGAATTCTCTGAGAATTCTTACAAAGTTCTAGCAGGATGATGACATAGTTCTAGTAAGAATATTTTCGCTCTGCTGGAATTCTGTAAGAATCCTGTGAGAACACCGTGACTGGGTCGTATTTATCTTACTAGGCAGAGCATACCCAGTCACGACGTTCTCGCAGGATTCTTAGAGAATTCTAGCAGAGCGAAAATATTCTTACTAGAACGCTGCCATCATCCTGCTAGATTTTCTCAAGAATTCTTTGAGAATTCTAGCTCAAATGCAATAACCGGTTCTAGCAGGAGCCGGCGAAATTAACGGTTATGTGAGAATCCTGCTAGAATGCTGTGAGAACTATTCTGACAGATCATTCTGTTAGAATCCTGTGAGAATTTTGCTAGAATTAACTGGCAAGCATTTTTGCTAGAATCCTGCCAGAATTTTGCTAGAATAGAACGGATTGAAATTTGTTGGGTGAAAATATTTGTTTACGATTTTTGGTCGATGTTCTTGCACATAAAACCAATTAAAGAATGTCTTTATTAAAACTAATCACATCTTACAAAACGTCATGCACACACATTTTTATTTAAGCACTTTCAATTTCACGTGTTCTGGAGGGATGGGTGGGATTGAAGCGAACGCTGTCAGCATCTTGCTCGCGTTTTAATGTGCCAGTTCCACAAGGACACATTCGTGAGTTCTTTTTATAGGAGCTCCACGTGTTGGCGTCGATGAAATCGTAGTCAAAATCCGTTGATATGCTCCCCGGCTTCGTTCCGGGAAAAATCCGAGCTCCCATCGGAAGAATTCGTCTCGATATGATTCCTGTGGATATGAAAGCAGAATGTTATTTATTTTGAATAGATAGAAACTACCCCAGTTCAATTTACTTACCTAGATTAGGCGGTGCCGGAAAATAATGCATCTCCATCACCGTCAGAAAAAGTGAACTTGTTTGAACAAGTTCAATGACAAAATGGTAATGGCGGCGACCACATTCGCCACAAAGCGATTTGGCGAAAATGACATCATTTTCGACAGATTTTGCTCTGTCAGAATATTCTCACAAAATTCTAACACAATTCTTACAGGTTTCGCTCTGTGAGAAATTCTTGCAAAATTCTAACAGAAATCTGGCAGGTCTGCTAGAATCATTCTAGCAGGATTCTAACAGAACAACTTATGCTAGAAATTTCCGTGACCGGGTAGTTTTATAAATGTACAACTCGTGCTAATAAATCTGATTTATGCAAATTACTACATGAACGTCTATCACAGAATGAATAATGTCCATTAATAATTTTTGAAATTATCTTCATAATAAAAAAAAAAATCATTTTCAGCTCTCAAAGTGGCCTCAATGCTCGACACCGACTCCGGCGACAAAGTGAATCAGCTGATGAAGCGCATGGAATCCATCACCACCGAACACCTAAATGGTGAGTGTCTCCGCTAAAACTCACCTCTCTCTGCCATACTCTAACTCACGATGAACTGCCCCTTCTCGTAGGCTTTCACGACGACCAGCACGATGAACTGCTCGACGAGGGACGACGGAAAGGTGGTTCGAGTCCGCAATATCCCATCTCGGCGTTCCTGCAGTTTTGGATTTTGACGCGGAGGACGGCGCTAGGGACGTTCCGGAATCTGGCGCTGACCCGGCTGCGCTTTATTGGGCACATTCTGTTTGGGTTGATTGTGGGGGCGGTGTTTTACGACGTAGGGGATAATGGGAGCAAGGTGCTGTCCAACATTAGCTGCTTGATCATGATGCTGATGTTTATCGTGTTTTCGAACTCGATGACGGTGGTGCTGACTTGTAGGTTCTTCAACGTATTTTCAAAAAGAGAAAATTTTAAAATTCTTGCATTATTCTAGTCCCCCTGGAAATGGCGGTCTTCATTCGCGAGTACAAAAGCAACTGCTACTCGATCGCGGCCTACTTCTGCTCGAAAATCGTCGCCGATTTCCCGCTAATGCTGGCCGGCGTCACGTGCTTCCAGCTCATAGCCTACTACCTGACGGGGCAGCTGAACGAAACCAGCCGGATCGTGATGTTCTGGGCGGTTTGTGCGCTGATGGGTTGGACCGCGCAGATGTACGGAATGGTGGCGGGAAGTGTGTTTCCGGTGGACGTGAGTCCGTTCGTGGTGCCCAGCTCGATGATACCGATGATTCTGTTTTCCGGGTTCTTCATTCGGTACAGTGAGCTGTTGGATGTGTTCAAGCCGTTGACGTACGTGTCTCCATTTCGGTACGGGTTCGAGGGTTTGGCACTGACCACGTACGGGATGAATCGGACCGAAATTGGGTGTGAAGATATGTTTTGCTATTACCGAAAGAGTGTGAAGGTGCTGGAGTTGTTGGAAGTGAAGGACAGTTGCTACTGGATGGACGTCGGTGGACTTGGCGTTTGGATTCTGGTGCTGCACGTGCTGTTGTATGTTAGTTTACGGTTGAGATTACGATGGAATCAGTAGTTTAAGATTTATGTAGAATCTCACGGTGGGTTGCATTTATTGAAAGTGATCTGAGTAAAAATAAAAATCAGAAAAACAGTGACGAGATTTACAAATTTAGAGAAATTTGAGGAAGATTGCAATCAAAACTAGTTTTATGTTACCCTTAACAAAATGACAAAAACACTTGTTATGATCGTTAACCACTCAGCGATACCAGTTTTAAGAGAAATTCACTAACTGCCTTGTCATTTGCACGACTAACAAACGCTGTACATTTGCTGCAATGTACAGTTTTAGAGAAGAAATATATTTTTAATATCAAAAAAGTCTTTCATTTATATTATGTGTTTTATTAAATCGTATCACAAAATGGTCTTAAATAGTTCGATGCTACTTATTAAACAGATATTTTTTATTTAATTACCAAATGTTTTTGAATTCAACAAACTAGTTATATCTCGTATAATGATTATGCCTTAAAAAACAACTGGCTTCGAGATAAAACAATTTACAGCTCAATAATTGCCAAACGGTCGCTCAACCAGCAACTAAGTTAATGCCTCTTACAAGTTAATCCGTTCAACAAAATTCGTTGCAAATTTATCGCTTCGAACTCTACTTTCTGATGGACCAGCATGACTCCCAAAAAAAGCTGCACACCGTTTACAAACATTAGCATCAACAAACTGCTTTCATATCTGGCACCTTTAAATAAGATTCAGTTTTTTTGTCGTGGCAGTCCAAGCTACTTTTTTGTCGGTGCCGACAACGCATGTTGCAACCACTTCATCTGCTGTTGATTTAGCCCGCGAGGATTCCACGGCCCAGTAGGCCTTGCCCACTTGTGTACAACTGCGTTTGCGTTTTCTTGGTCCACACGACGACTCAACTTGACCTCCGTGGCCTCCTGCGGTTCGCGATTCAGATCGATGTTTAGAGATCCCTCCTTGGCAGAAAATCGATTATGATGTTTTAATTTGGAAGTTTTTTTTTGTGTGATCTAAGCTGAGGTCGACTTTTGTCCGACTTTTGGCAGACATGAGGTCGAAACGCTAATTGTAAAACGAGGATCATTAAGTCAAGTGGCCTTATCTTAAACAATACAGAATAAATCACATCGTAGTCTGTCTAAATCCCCTCTCACACTTCAAGCCAATTTTTTCACGTGTGAGATTGCGCGCGGTGATTACGATCAATTAAAAAGCCCCACCCGCAATCAATTTATGCCGTGTCGTGATTGTGCCCAGATGAGATGATCTTTCGGATGTGCGATTTGGCTGTCACTTGGACAGGAAACGTGATTCCTCAGACTTCCCGGACTTTCTGGCAATTAATTGGTTTGTTGTTGAAAAGTGTACTTTTTCGGACATTGATTCCAAGAAAGCATCTTCTCAAACCATGCGCAAATCATCGTCTGCTTAAGGTGGGCAGAATAAGTACACTTACATTTGCGCATCATTACTCATTAGTCACCGTTTATTACCATCAGCAGAAGCTGTACCCTTCTAGAAGAGGGCTGCGCGCACTTGGGTAAATTTACTGTTTTTTAACTGGTTATGTCTAATACGCCATGATATGTAGATTATGAACAGGAATTTAAAACAAATGAGTGTTTTAACACTTGCGGGGAAATCCAGAATTGTCGAGAGCAGTGTGACTAATATGTAAGTACCATACCGTTTAGATTATATTAAATATCTTATAATTATTTATTATAGAATTGAATGCAAATCATTTTGTAATTCTTAATCCCCTTCAAAACTTTGATTTTAATTTAAAATGAATGTGAAAAATTGATTTTAATCAATTTCTTTTGTTTGCTCTAAAATATGGTAATGTTCTGTAAAATAGTTTTGCTATGTTACAGAAAACACACATATTTTAAAACGGAAATTCCAGACCTGTCAAGAGTAATTAGACTTGGAAACAAGTGGCGTATTGTGGAGTTCTAATTCAATTTAAAAAAAAATCAAATTTGAAAAATATGGTGCGTTTCATTTGATTTTTTTCCTAAGTTTAAAGTATCAATGCTATAGCAAACCAGAGATTTATGTACTAGAACAGAAAATTTTATCAATTATACATTATAGTTATATAGTTTATTCATTAGAATATTTTTGAAACTCACAAAAAAATGCCTTCTTAAGTTGAAGACAACGAGCATTTTTCTGCTTTTTTTTCAAATAAAACAACACACAGTTTCACCTATGAATAATCGCAAAAAAATTTATTTCACAGCAATGTGTAAATTGCCCGCAGCAGTTTTGGTCATTTAGCACGTTAGTGAAAAGTACTGAAATTTGATTAATCATCCCTCACTCGATCGAGTTATCACTGGAAAAAGACTCTACTTTCCAGTTCAACTTACTCCAACAGCAGGCTGTTGGCATTTCCCTTGACATTATTGCCAATAATGCATTCATTAGGTTGCTTGGATCGCACAACATAACCTTTCTACCAGCTGTGCACTCTGTTTGCAAACAAAAACATTGTTTTAAGTGCAAATTAGTGATAACAACAACTTTTGCAACGATTCCTTTCATTGAAGTCACTGTCTACTTGAATCGTTTTCAATTAACTGGGTTCGAAGCCCACTTTGATCATCCAGCCAAGTTAGTCATGGTCTCACGTGGTTGAAGCCAAGTCGAAGTCGATGAGCTGGAAGTTGATTGCTTTTGTTCGGCCCTAGAACCACGACAATCAGCTTTACAAAGCTCATAACAACCACCCCAGGAAATAGCTACCGCGGATCATCTCTCTGCGAAACGGAAATTAAGTGTGACTGCCACCTTGAGATCACGATCGGGCCACGATTTGCTTGGCCCGTTGACTACCGGCCATAATCTGACCATCGGCTAAATATCAGTGCCAACAAATTACTTTGCAAAATAATTTGATCTTTTGGTTTTTTTTTTTTTTTTTTTTTTTCATAAAATTATTTTTATTAGGTCCTTTTCGGTACTGGGACCTGGTTAGGACCGAGTCGGCTTTTGTAATTACAAAAAACTTAATAATTACAGAGGATCTTGTGTGTAAATGTTAGTGGGAGGGGAGCCGATTACCCGCGGCCTACTCGGGGTTAGTAGGGAAGGGATTGATGTTAAAGACAAGGCGTGGGAAGGGAAGGGGGATTGTGTAGGGGTCTTGGTTGGCTCTTCTGGCCTTTGCGTTTTGTCCTCAGCCGCAACTCGGTGTCCAGCTGCTGGGGCGATCTTGCTTTGCTTCCGGTGCAAACCAGAAACGACGGCTTTGTGTGAAGGCGAGTTATACTAAATAGAGGAAAACTAACTGAAGAGAAACTAACTGGAAGAAAACTAAATAGATATTTTGGAATCTGAGAGGAACTGATAGATAGGATAGAGAACATCAAGGTCTAGCTGAGATAGGATCTTTTGGTTTGTCCGCTATTCTCGCGTGCCCGTTTCTCCGCTTAAGATTAAGCCAGATTAAGCAACAGAACCGGATTTTTCCGCGGGCATCTTCGTTCTTGAGCGCTGCACCAAGACGGTGCGGTGCGCACACTTCAGAGGTAGAAAAACAAAATTCTTAATCAGCTAACAGGTTTTACAAAACAACAAGAAGCAAACCGGCAGCTTTGCTGTTAATTTGCAAATGAAACAAAATTTTGAGACTCATGATGGAATCGTTGAGAAAAGAGAGGTTTTGGTGAAGCATGCCATGCTAGCGTGGGTGAAAAGGAGGGAAAACAGAGTCGTTGAAGAGCTGATTTGGCAAAAAAAGAACGTAGTTTGCGGGTTAATGAGTATCCACACCAATGAATTTTCGAAATTTGAATTTTTCGTTTGGCTAAATTTTGCAACATTGCTGAAAATTTGGTTTCAGATTTATACTTATACTAGCCAATATTAGTTACCAGAATTCACAGCACTTTTGATATTTTGATTGTGCACTGTATGAACAAAAGATAACAAAAAACGTTATACAATATTTTTGAACAGTTTTCCATAAATTGTACTTGCGTTTCAAATATTTTTTTTTCAGAAATAATTATTTTTTGCCTAACTGAATCTTGAAATAAAATTTTCAATGGCTTTACTTCTAGTTAAATTTCCAATAAACTGATTTTAAAATTTTCGAATATTTATGAAAGACTCTGAATTAATAATTTTAAACAAAATTTCAAAATTAATTTTTAGTCGCAAAAACAAATTTGCAATCGAAAACGACACATTTTTTGATAAACAGCACCATTTTCATGTTATAGGCAAATCAAAAAAATCGGCTCTTTTCTATAGAAGGTTCAAAATTTGAAATGTTACCCAATATTTGAAAATGTCCAGAAAAAGTGTTTAAAGCATTTTTAAAAGTTTTATTTTGTCCTAAAATTGCAAATTTATTTTTAGAAAAAGCTGGAAATTTCTTAAAGTTTTTTTTTTGTTTGAATATCGATGCAAAAGGTGTAATGTTCTCGCGAGTTAAAAAATGAGGGCTAATTAATGACATTTAGAAAAACTTTTTTTTTTATTAAATCAGCAACCAGCAGTCCGATCAACAAAGTTAAAAATAATTAGCTTTTTGAAAATATTTTGTGCACGGGTGCTATACCTTCATGAAGTATTTTTGTATTGCAAAATACTGGGATTAAACAAAAAAAATAAAATAACAAAGGCCTTTATTTTGATAATACTTTATCAAAAGAAAAAAAAAGTCACTTTTTTTCGCAAATTTCATTTTGAAATTATGTTTCAAAGTATATGAGCGTTTCTCTACCAAAACCGAAAATGGGTTTTATTAGTATTTTTTTATTTGGCTCAAAAATGGTGGGGGCCCTCCCTATAACCAACTAAGCCATTTTGTGTCATTGGTTCTTCCATTCAAGTCTCCTTTTGAAGAAAAATCTCGGAATAAAAAAAAAGATTTTGAGAAAATTGTGTTTTTGTGAAAAAAAGTTAACTATGAAATCGGAAAAAACTGTTCTAAAGTCCTATTTTTTTTGAATAGTTCTCATCAATGGTTACAACTTTGCCGAATACACCAAATTGATTAGAAAATTGCTTTAAGAATTAAAGACGTACCATACTTTGACACAAAGTATGAGCCAAATCAAAAATACAAAAAAATTAAATGGTCGAAATCGGCGGATTTCGTAGCGAATTGTTCATATTTTGTAATAAATGAATTCTGATATCTGCTACCAAATTTTGCTCCATCGAGAATAAAAAAAAAACTAACTTAATCCACCTATGTGGTTGGCGCCTTCCTCACTTTTTACCAACATTTGGTGATATGATGGGTTTGGACACCAATTCCATCTATTTCTCAATAAAAAAATACACAAATGTCACTTAAGCGGTCATAACTTGAGACTGAACGTTGCGGATGATGGATCCGGACATAGTTTACATACATTTAAGTGAGATCCGGCTTCAAAAAAAGTACATAAATATCACTTAAGTGGTCATATCTCGAGACAGGGTTGCCAGATCTTCAACGTTTTGGACTCATTGGAATGGTCTTTTGATTACCTAATCAACGATGAGTCGGATGATGGATCCGGACATAGTTTACATACATTTAAGTGAGATCCGGCTTCAAAAAAGTATTTAAATATCACATAAGTGGTCATAACTTGAGACAGGGTTGCCAGATCTTCAATGTTTTGGACTCATTGGAAAGGTCTTTTGATAACCTAACTAACGATAGGTCGGATGATGGATCCGGACATAGTTTACATACATTTAAGTGAGATCCGGCTTCAAAAAAGTACATAAATATCACTTAAGTGGTCGTAGCTCGAGACAGGGTTGCCAGATCTTCAATGTTTTGGACTCATTGGAAAGGTCTTTTGATTACCTAACCAACGATGGGTCGGATGATGGATCCGGACATAGTTTTCATAAAGATAAGTGAGATCCGGCATCAAAATTCCAGCACCTGATTTGCAACTCTGACACTTTTTTATACGTAACTTTTGAACTACTTATCGGATCTTCAAACAATTCAATAGTGCAGTATGGGGCACCAAAACAAATCGAATGCAACTTGTTTGACTCAAATCGGATCAGCCAGTGCCGAGAAAACTTGGCAAGAATTTTGAGCACCAAGGGGAATACGCACACACATACACACACACACACAGACATTTGTTCAGTTTTCGATTCTGAGTCGATAGGTATACATGAATATAGGTCTACGAGCTGTTTTTCAAAAGTTCATTTTTCGAGCAGGATTATAGCCTTACCTCAGTGAGGAAGGCAAAACATTAAAACATCGGGTTCAAAATAAAGTTCAAAATAATCAAAACCTGTGACTTGGCAAAAGACACCAAATCATTCATTCAATTCCATCTCATAATACAGATTTTAGAATATTCACATGTCCATTTTTGTCCAAAATTGTATGTAGATTATTGAAACTAAGGATGCAAAGTGGCTTCTTTTGACAATATCAAATGAAAAAAAAATCAAAATAAAAAATCTTGACAAAATTAGCGAAATATAGACAGCTTGAAGATTTGCATGTGGTATATTAATGGGGGTAACATAGGCAGTTAACGCAGTAAAACTAATTTTATCCGCAAATAAATACTCAGCACCTATAATAATTCAGGGAACATAAACTTAGTAAAAGAGATATAATTGTTCAATCCAAGTTCGTTTCCCAAAAAATAAAATTTGGATAATAATCGATGATTTTCAAATGATTTTCTTGAATATTTTTTTTGTTTTTATTTTTTTTTTTCATTCAAAAACAAATATTTTATTCAACATTTTTATTTATCTCAATATTCTATATAAAAAAAATTGAATTGAAGCACCTAATCTCCACTTTCTCGGGTACTCTCGCGTCACAACACCGGCCATACGACGCTAGGGTAGAATCTATCGCCAACTACAACCACTGACCACACTCATTTCCATACCTACGTGTAGCATTAGTGACTGAACCACGTCTCAATCTCTCACAGGTGGTGTGAGTAATCCTGCTTGCTCGCGGAGTGAGAACATAATACAGTGTTAAGTTTTTATTGCAGGGCACCCAAATGTGAAGTAGATTAAGATTAAATAATTTTGAAATTTAAAATTAGATTAAAAAATTATTTGTATATTTTGTATACAGAAAAATTAGTTTTAAGTAACAATTCATGACTACATGACAATTCATGACTATAATTTAAAATAATGTTGACAAATTCTGTACCCTTTTTAAAATACAAAATTGGTGAAAACGTAAAATTTTATTTTCATTTTAATTAATTTATTTTTTTCGCAAAATTTCAACTGAGAGTGTCCAGCCAGCTTTGTTTGTATCACGTTGCTCATCTTCCCCAACACCCGGCCTGCTGTGAGTGTGTCTGCTAGTGACGCTTACTGACTCACCACCACCCCGTTTGCCAGCATATATAGAGGAGAGCCACCACCGCACTCGGTTTCAGTAGAGAGAACGAGACACGTGAGAGTGGAGCACTTCAACCAGCAGCTCTCGGCGGTGGTTCGGCAAGTGACGCAAAAACGACGACGAACGCGACTCTGAGCAGAATTCTCCAGCTGCTGCCAAAATTTGACGGAAAACGACGGGGAGAAAAATTTTGATTTTTGAAAAAGGAAAATTCGCAGAAAAAAAGGAAAAGCAATTTCTTTGTTTTGAAAAGTGAAAAATCGATCGCAGTAAGCTTGTTAGTGGTGGAAAGCCAAGTGACAGCGAGTGTGTGACAATACAGAACAAGGTGAACTTCCGGAAGGTGACTCTGGAACAGTGATCTGGAACATTCCTCCCCCTCACAAGTGAACACACAGAATGAAGAGCTTTGCGACCTGTTTGCTGGTGGTCGGGGCCGTGGCCAGCATCGCCTACGCGTACCCAGGTGAGCGCGAACCATTTCCAAGAACTATAACAGAGCAATTCAGCGTAACATGCGTTGATTCCGATCTTCAAGTTGGGGCTTTTACGCCAGTTTTGCTAAAACCATAAAAAGGAATATGCGCCGCAATTTCCGAAAGTTGGGGGGAGACTTGGTCAGCCGGTCGATTTCGGGAAAAGAGAGTGAAACTGTTTGATGTTTTTTTGTTTGGGCCCGCGCCTGCTTCGATGGAAGTGGCAATTAATTAGCACCACCTAATCGGTGTGACGGGGTTTCCCCGATCAATTGGTTCGGAGAAAGTGAGCGAAATTAGGGTTTTGTTTGCGGGAGCAATTAGGTGATCAATTCTCGATTAAATTTTCAAAAGGTCCTATCTGCATAGGAAACCCATGAGGGATAGGTTGTTTTGAAAATTTAATCTAGAATTAATGGAAATGATTTGACACTATTTTTTCTTAAATAAGGATGAAAAGATGTTTTTTACGGTTTGAAATTTTTTAAATGAGACTGTGAGTAAAATTTCATAAAATACGATGAAAATTTTATACGTTTGATCGAATGAAAAACAAAATAAAAGCAAATTGATTTGCATTTAGAAAATCTAATCTTAGAAAATTCTTAGCTTTAGTTATTTCCTACTGTAAAAAATATGTGTTTCGCTAAACTGTTTTTATTTATTTATGTGTCACAATAAATCTAATATGTTTAAAACCAACTTCTTTGACAAAGGAATTTTGTTGACTTATTTATATTTTTGATTTTGAGAAAATATTTGTTACTTACACAGACGCTCTGGGTTGCAATAAATAAAGAAAATAATGGTATTTCTCCTTCAATATTATAGCAAAAAAATTTTGAGTAAAAAAATCCTTCTTAGTTATTTTTTTTTATTTTCAAGGAAAGTAATGTATATTTTTTGCGAACTTTTTAAGTACATTGAATATTGTTTATTTTCTCATTTATAATCAAATGGACCTCTTTTGAGTTTTTTTTCAATGTTTTTTTTTACCAGATGTGAATTAAAAGAATTTGATTTGCTGATTTTTTTATTTTTTTTTAAAGGAACATCGCTTCTGTTTTACTTATAGATGAGTTTTGTGAAAAGCCATGTCAGTTTGCAGGATTTTAATAATCCTTAAAAAAATCTGAGTGTGTCCAATATAAATTGGTTTTTAATAGGATTATTAAAATCCTGCAAACTGACATGGCTTTTCACAAAACTCATCTATAAGTAAAACAAAAGTGATGTTCCTTTAAAAAAAGCAAATCCAATTCTTTTAATTCACATCTGGTAACAAAAAAATGAAAAAAAAAACTCAAGAGAGCTCTATTTGATTATAAATGCGAAAATAAACTATATTCAATGTACTTAAAAAGTTCGCAAAAAATAGACATTATTTTCCTTGAAAATTAAAAATAATTAAGATGCATTTTTTTGACTTCACGTTTTTTTGCTATAATATTGAAGAAGTGGGAGAAAAAACCAGCTGCAGTAACCGTAAGAATCAATTTATTACTTTTCGTGTGATAAATATTATAATTTTTTTTTGTTTTTTGAAATATCAATTGAATTTTTCAATTTCAATCAAATTACTACAAATCAAAAAATATGTATTTGAAACTTTTTTATTTTCAACTTCAATTTTTTTTAAATTATGCTTGATATTTTTATGCAACTTTTAATACAGTCCGTTTAATAGAAAAATCATTTTTTCCACGACAGACGACACTGTCATCTTTTTTTTTTTTTTTTTTTTTTTCAACATAACAAATCTTAAATAAACGCATCAAATCCAAAGATCAATCAAGAAGATGTTTCCACTATCAAACATATCATTGATGAATGAAAACATTTCAAACCCTCTTTAACAAGTACTAATCACAGGTTATCCATCGCACCCTGACATGAATAATGAAGTTTTCAATCATTATCGCCGTTTATAACCGTCTAAATCACTTGTACCGTCATTAACGACCAACCCTTGACGCCTGACCAGATCAATCACAGTTTAAACTTCCATCAGACTTTGATTCGCTTCTGCCCAGTTGCCCGTACCCGATTCTCTCTGGTCTGATGTCCCACACAAAATCCCCGGGCCTTAATTCCGTCCTCCCTTCGCCAATGTCGCGAGTTACGCGTCCCATTTAAATCTATTTAGCGTCGTTGGCGTCGTCACAAAGCCGGTGTTGGTCCGCTGGTTGACTGTTTTGTTTTCGGGGATCTTGCGAGTGGACGAGGGTCCATCAGGCAAAAACATTTGAACGAGAGGCGACACGCCAAGTTCCGGCGTTCCGGCCGTTGCCGTTGTCGTGTTTGTGTACACTCACACACCAACACTAATAATAATAATGGTAATAACAGTCCGCTAACGAGACTAATGTCTGAAAGTGGCATCGGCCGCGGCTATCTCTCGGTTGAAGCTCTCTGCAATATTTATGGACATCGTATCACAGACAGCGCTCGGACATCGTAGCAGGCCGACCGATTGAACGTCACGCGAAACTGTCAATTCCGGGAGCAGCACAACTTGCTAGCGTTGAAGCGATTCTCAGGAAATTTGAAATAGATTCCTAAATTTAAACTTTTTCATTTTAAATTGATAATTTTGAATGATGATTGAAAAATAACTCAAATGTTTGATGATTGATCCAAGTCTATTTTCATTTTTGTTTTTAGCAAAAAAGAATCACAAAATTAAATTTTTCTCTGAAAAAACCTGTAAACTCAGTTAAAATCTTGCAGAATAACTTGTTTGACGCTTATTGAGGCATTTTCAATCGAATAAAGACTTTTTAATCTTTTTTTTTTGTTTGATATGAATTTTTGAGAGATTATTTTCATTAATTTATTGATATTTTATGATTTTTTTACAGTAGCATGACTGTAATGATCTAACGGACATTTTGGGATAATTTTTATTCGAAATTTCGACAATGGATTTTGAAATTAAAAATTTAGTTTTTCATTATTTTTTTTAACGCTAAAATTTTCAGTCTTAGATATATTTAATAATCCTTTGTTTTTTTCTCGACTAATATTTTTATTGATTTCAAACATTATTGAGCTGTGACTATTTCCTTAGCTTCTGGGTGTAATATTATTTTTAGTTATTATTTGGGGAAATTTTTGTTTTATAGCCGTGGTTCTCAACCTTTTTCGTATCATTTCTCCCTTGGTTAATTTGAAAGAACCTAATTACCACTCACTCGTTTTAACCTTATTGGTATCAATACGAAAATATCTTAATTTATTTAAAAAATCAAAATTTCTGATAATAAGAGCAAATTGATGATTCGAAACAAAAAAAAAGTTTATTCTTTGTGAAATCAAATCCAACAATTGCCTTAAAATTATTATTTATTATTGGAATGCAAAACCTCACAAAAAGAAGTTTATAACAGGTTTAAAAAAAAAAGCAAATAGGATACTGTTCCTGATTGAATCATGCAATACAGTGCTATATCATGTTTGGCAACACCCGTTTTTGGCAAATTTCCATCCCGACCTTGGCAACACCCATAAAAAATATTTTTTGGTGAAAAAAAATTTGAGGATTCAATGTCCGGACGTATTTTTTTTTTCAAAAAATAAAAATTAAATTTTGAAAAATATATTTTTTTGATTAACATTATTCAAATAAAAAATCATAAATTCTAGCGAGGCTAAGTGATTTTTCACGCTAAAAAACGAAATTTTCACGGGGACATAAAATACTTTTTATGCATTATATTATATTATATTATATTATCTTTCTATCATCTTTAAATTATAGGTTATTTTTAAATTAATTTATTATAGGCATAGCAAACTAGTTTGATATTTTAAATGATTTAAAAAATATCATTAATGATTTAGCAAAAATGTCCTGCTAAGAGAATAATATAACTTGAATTTTCTTCTAAATTGTGAAACTTTTTTTTTAAGTTTTGGAAAATATTTTTAAATGTCTTGATATCCCCCTCCATTAATTTAAAAAAATCAAAATGCAAACTTATATTTTGTAACCAAATCTTCAAAATGTTATTTATAAAGCTTAAACACAGATTGGAAAATAAAAATTAGCTAAGATTTTTTTTTCTGATTATTCTTTCACGCTTTGCTGACTTTTGGACGAAATTTGACAGAAATGATAAGTACTATTATAAATTGTTTTAACATATAATACAGATATGATTCATGTAAGTTTCTGAAAAAAGCGGATTAATTACCATCGGTGATCTAAACAGTGATTTTTAAATTCGATTTTTGTCTTATCATACCTAATTTTCAGCCCCTTACTACAATTTGATGTTTCCGATGTTTCTTATTTGATTTGAATGATTTTGATTTTCTTCACTTATAAGTTATGTAAGCATAACATTAAAAAAAATATAACAGTTTCATTTTAATGTTTTTTTATCCATTTAACACTTTTCATGAAAATCTTCAAGTGTTGAATAGGTTTAATCTATTCAGTTGAAACCTAATTGGGTTTACATAAAACTGCTTTGTGGATGAAATATGTACATTCAGCAAAACATCTCAAAAATTTTAAATGTTTTCAAAAAAGTGCAAACACAATCAAATACTACATAATTTATTACTCAGGTTTTAAAAGAATAGCATAAACACATTTTCACATAAATAAAAATAATAACTTTTGATCAAAATTCAACAATTCGAAAAAAAAATTAATCTTGTACACATTTTATAGAACTGCGCTTATGTATGAAACAATGTTAAAATTTGCATAATTTAAAGTGTACTTCTAAAAAAATAAAAATGAACTGCTCTTAAAAAAACGCAAAAACTAAAATCTGAGCTTATACATTTTTGGGTTGTTTTTTTTTTGGGTAATTACTTTCGTAATTGAAAGACGAGTTGCGCCAAAAAAATAAAATTCATCGCTTAATTTTTTAAGTTATCGCAGTTTTACTGAAAAGGTAGATATTATCTCGTTTATCGTCATTTTGCCGTTCCCGTGCAACGTCGAAAAAATCAGTTTTTATTTTTACAGTTTTTATGTGAAATTGTCAGAGGAACCCGATAAAAATATTATCAGACATAAGCTCTTTGGTCCTGACACGGTCAAAACGCCGTTTTATGTATTCATACGATTTTTCAAATGTTTGGCTGGTTTGTCGAACCTCAAATTATTTTTCCTTTAAAGGCAAACTAAGCCTTAAATTTGCGTCCAAGGCAGTTACAATCGGTTGAAACGGCACGGAGTGATGATTTTTTAAAAATGTGGTTTTTGCGAAAATTGAAGAAAATTGCCGTTTTTGGGGACCACCCTAGCACGGCCATACAAAATAATACGGGTCTAATTATTTCGGCTAAGGAACCATCAGATTTTTTGTTTTGATTTTTATTTTATTATTTTTTATATTAAATTTCAGTTTATTAGGTTTTAAATAAAAATCAAGAAACATCACAGAGAGCCCCCCACACTCTGGGTGGCCCCAGACACATCCCAAAGCGGTCCAATGACCGCGGTCCAGCCGCGACGGAATATCGCGATTTTGACCAGTTGGACAAGCTGGACGGGAGATTTTTTTTTGAATATGCTGTCCCTCATACCCTCTGCTCTCCATAATGCCATAATGCTGCTGATGAGATTGCGAGGTGTGATTTTATGCTGACATTGTCACACATCTGCTACAAACGCAGCAGCAGCAAATTCGCTTTGACAACTCTCAAAGTTTTTCGTGGGTCAATAGGGGAGGTGGAAGAGAGGAACATGATTAAATCTGATATAGGTTTCGAAAATTGCAGAATAATGCTAACAACACAACTGTCTCGTTGTTGTTTGGTCCCATTAGTGATGCTGGGACAAGGGAATTTATGCTGCGTTGGTGGTCATAATCCAGACAAATCAGAGTGTGTCGCACCAGAGACCATTAAAATAGTGCTTTCATCGGCAGATTTGCACGCACAAACAGCAAACACGCTGCCCAGTTTGACACTGCTGGCGCGAAAAGGTACCCTCCCAGATTCTGATTGTGATGATGATGATGATGATAATTATGCCCGCTCAGTACAGTTGTCTGATGCGATGCGGTTCGATGGACACATCCAGGTGGGACTGATGTGGATTTAGCATTGATCTTGATTTATGTGCAGAAAAGGTCACTCGTCGATCACGCTAATTAGTGCTGGATTATGGCTTCATCATCACAGTTGTAACTAAAGCCCAGCTTTTAGCCTTCGTAGTGTCAATACAGTTAATCAACTCAACACTATACGCCAAACAATGGTGTTGAGCATATCTGATGGGCAGTTCATCATGACACCCCGGGATGATGGTGTTAATTATGCTTAGTTGAAATGGTGAATTAATTAATGGATACTGTATTTAAAGTGATTTGTGAAGTTGAAAGATGTTTATTAAAACACTTAAACGCTCGGGTAGTCATTCGACCCTTATTTTTTTTCTTAAAAATCTTATAACTTTTGATAGTATTGACCAAATTGGATGCTTCCGGTTGCAAAAGATCCAGATTTGTCTATATTTTGAACTGTCAGATGGGGGAAAAAAAATGGTCCATTTTGACCGGAGATATTCCGGATTTCGTTGGGGTACCTCGGCCCTCCTATATAAGTATTTGGTCAACATAACAAAAACTTTTTGACAGAGCAATGTCGGAAATGATACAAAAGTTCAAGAAATCATCCTAATACATCATCCTGTAAAATAATTGACATGGTCCAGACCTTCGGAGCACTGGAACAGGTTCCAACCGGGAACGGTTCAGTGAGCTGATTGCAATTGGTGGCCAATTGGAATCGACTCCGGTGCCCCGTAGGACTTAACTTTGTCAATTATTTTTGCAGGATGATATATTAGGATGATTCCATGAAGTTTTGTATCATTTCCGACATTTTTCTGTCGAAAAGTTTTTGTTATGTTGACCAAATACTTATAAAGGAGGGCCGAGGTACCCCAACGGAATCCGGAATATCTCCGGTCAAAATGGACCATTTTTTTTCCCCCATCTGACAGTTCAAAATATAGACAAATCTGGATCTTTTGCAACCGGAAGCATCCAATTTGGTCAATACTATCAAAAGTTATAAGATTTTTAAGAAAAAAAATAGGGGTCGAATGACTACCCGAGCGTTTGAGTGTTTTAATAAACATCTTTCAACTTCACAAATCACTTTGGTGTCTTCGGCAAAGTTGTAGGTATGAATAAGGACTACACTAAAAAAAAACACGGTAAAAAAATTGTGATTTTTTATTTAACTTTTTGTCTCAGCAACTAATGGTTCGATTTACAATGTTAAAACATGAAACATTCGTGAAATTTTTCGATCTTTTCGAAAAAAATATTTTTTTAAACCCAGACTAACATTTTAAAAGGGCGTAGTATTGAATGTTTAGCCCTTTTGAAATGTTAGTCTTGATTTAATTTTTTTTAAATATTGTTTTTGAAAAGATCGGAAAATTTCACAAATGTTTCATGTTTTAACAATGTAAATCGGACCATTAGTTGTTGAGATATCGACGTTAGAAAATGGTGGGTTGTTTGGGTGAGAGTTGAAAAACATCATTTTTCATGTTTTTAAACCTTTGCATGGCAATATCTCAGCAACTAAGGGTCGTATCAAGAAATTTCAAAAAGGCAAAATATAGAGAATTTTCTCAGCTTTTCAAAAATATTTTTTTCAGCGGTGGGCATACATGTGCATTGAATTAAAAAAATGAAAAACTGCGACTTTTTTCAAAAAAGTTACCTAAAAATGGCTTTAACTTGAAAACGGTGCACTTTATCAAAATTTCACTGCCGAACTTTTTGATTGCAAATTTGATTTTACGTCGAAAATCAAAAATCAAAAATTTTTGCAACCAATATTTCGATTTTTTTTTTAAATCAGTATTGATTAAAAAATTCATAACTCGGTTAAAGATTTTTAGCACAACCTGGAAATTTCTGAAAAGTTGGCATTTTATATCCCATATAAAAAATCACATATAAAAAAAATAAAAATAGTGTTTTTTTGCAAATCAAGTTTTAGTGACAAAAAGTTAAATAAAAAATCACAATTTTTTTACCGTGTATCATTTTTTTCAGTGTATTCCTTATTCATACCTACAACTTTCAAGAAGACACTAAATCGATTTTTTGAATTTTTGATTATTTTTTCGATTTTTTTGAATTTTCAGTTTTGGACAGCTGCCAAATTTGTATGGAAAATTATATGGACAAACTAATGATGCAAAATGGCTTATTTGGGCATTCCGAAAGCACCACAAAAGTTTCAGCCGGATTAAAATATACAAAAATTAAAATTCTAAAAAAATGATCGATGTCGTAGAGCTCAAGTATCAAACTCATGATTGACTTAAAATTCGACTGTGAAATAAGGAAAATAACATACCACTGCCGTTTGTTAATTATAAAACCAATCATTGATCGATACATAAATAACGCTTCTCAACACTTCTTAATCTCGTCTTTAACCTTCCTCCAAAGCACCGATTTTCTTCGGTTCAACCAAAAACCTGACAACCGTGACTTACCGGCTTAAGTACTTGAAACAGCTACAGAGAAAAAAAAAAACAAATCTCATCATCACCACCTGAGACGCCGAACCCAGCCCCAAATCGATTTCACCTTGATTGGTTCTTGGTCATCGCCCAGTTCGGAGCGCAGCAACTCTCGACACAAGTCTATCCATTACACTAGCTTATGTAACAGAGAGCTACTTGACTTAAGCTTGGCGCCGCCTCGTTCGCAAAGTCGCTATCGACAAGATTCACTTTTTTCCAGAAGTTCCGGAGCGACGGAAAAACGATGACAATCATGGCCACGAGGTTGAGCCTCAGTCGAGTTGAGGCCGGTTGTTCACTTTAATGAGGCTTGCCATTGTGTGACGACTCTGAGGAGAGAAAATTGCGGAAAAATTGCACAAAATTTGAAAATTGTTCCACTAGAAGCGGCTCGTGTGGCTCGAATTGGGGTCTTCTCGCTAGACAATGAGGCGCATTCAGGGCTCAAGTCACGAGGATCGGCGTTGGTGGATAACGTGAGTTGGGGTAATCAATTTGTGCCCACCATTAACCGGCCGTGATCGTGACTTATTCAGTTGAGGAAAATGCTCGCGGATCCTGTACAACTCAGCACAATAATTGCAAAATTAAATGCAGTTTTGACCTGGAATCGCCGAATGGAAATTGCGCTGGAGGCACGTTTTCCAACTTTTTATTTTATTTTTGCAAAGTCAGCTACAAAGATGCGCTCAACTTGAACAAACGACTTCCGAGTGCTAATTTATGGATGCTGCCACTCGATGAGCGGATCGAAGAGTGACTTAATGCATTCTAGCAGGTAAAAGGGTAAAAGAACGCATGCGAGTGCATCACACCTTAAGCGCTCAGTTTAACTCAAGTTTCAAGAAAGGGAATATAATACTTCCTCATTGCTTTATGGTGACCGTTGAAGTCACCTTCTTTTTTATAGCATTTTAACCTGGTTGTGACTTTTTTTTCTCTATATGTTTATTTATTGGCGTTCTAGGAAATTGTCACCGAGAGCAAAGGCTGTTGTGAATCACATCTTTTTTTGCTATTTGTGGTTTAATATTTTGCTACTTGTGGTGGACATGAATAACCGCAAATATTTTTTCCACTTAAATTAACGTAACCGCAAATCTGTCACGATGAATCAAATAAGAATCATTTTAATTCAGTTAGAATACTAATTTTGAGTGTTTTATTTTTTTTATTTTTGGGTCATTCCCAAGTGCATATTGGTCCAAATTTGTCAAAACATGTTGGTATTAAAAAAGAATAAAATTTCTACACTGTACAAGACTCTTCAAATATATGATTTTTTTTTTTTCTTCAAAGCTTGATTTTTTGCAAATATTTTTTCGATAAAAATGATGTTTGAAATTATTCTGTCACTGAAATGTAAACTTTCAGAAAATATACTTAACAAATTGCAAAGAAGAAAACTATTTTATAAGGCTTAATCTAAGCGATAATGGTGCTCCTATCCGAAATAGGGTGGTCAAAAACTGACGTTTTTCGTCGATTTTCGCAAAAATCTCATTTTTCCTTAAAAATCATATTTCCGGAACGGCTATAACAAATTTAGAGCGCCACATTTCAAAAAAAGGCTGGGGCTTTTAAAGAAAAATATGTTGAGGTCCGAAAAAAACAGCTAAATGTTAAAAAGGTCCTATGAAAATTTAATTTGCTGATTTGAAGATCTCGGGACCAAAGAGCTCATGTGAGCAATTCTCTACGAAATTGGCCGACTTTGACCATTTTTATTTTTTGTATTTTTTTATTTGGCTCAAACTTTGTGTCATTGGTTCTCCCATACAAGTCTCCAAACAATTTTGGCAGCTGTCCATACAAAAACGGTATGTAAATATTTGAAAATTTGTAACTTTTGAATGAATGTTGTGATCAATTTGGTGTCTTCGACAAAGTTGTAGGTATTGATGAGGACTATTCAGAAAAACAAAAGTTCAATTTCCCAAAATTCGTGTTTTTTTTAATTTTGTTTTTTTTTATGTT